>NW_004797608.1:568680-569968 GCF_000002075.1 Aplysia californica
GTGCGCACGCGCACTGTGTGTGTGTGTGTGTGTGTGTGTGTGTGTGTGTGTGTGTGTGTGTGTGTATGCGTGTGTGTTGTGTATCTATGTACGTATATGTACGTTTTTATTATGTTTGGTGTATGAAAAGAATATTAATAATAATTGCCAATTGCGTGAGAAATCATCACACAACTGTTCTGTTCGTGTATCCTAAGCCTTGGCGTAAGCACATAGGCATGCCATTAGCTGAGTGTCTTCAGACCATTTTGGACTGATAACTTGTTCTATACGCTGAGCCCCTCTGCTGCGCCTGCAAGCCTAATTAAAAAAATACTAGGACAAGCCTCCCTCAAATAATTAAAAGCATGAAGCAGGATATGAAAAACAATGTTTGTGAAGTACGGCGAGCCAAACTATATGATTTAATTTCCTGGTGAAACTTGTCTAAACGTTGTGTGAACTACTTGGTTGTTACTTTCCGGTGATTGGAGGAGATCATGTACCATGTCGTTGACTACAACACTTCCGGAACCTTGACATTGTCCTGTCAGCCTTCTCAAACTGTTTCTTATCTAATGATATGACGGTGACGATGATCGTTCACAACAACAACAACAACAACAAAAACAATAACGATATTCTTAAAACTACAATTTCTCTCTAGTCGCTAACAACAGAAACTTTTTTTAAAGTTTCAATTTTAAATACACATTGGTCAAACTTATTCATAGAAGAAGGCAATGCGTGATTCCCTCCGAGAGCTTTTTTTCAGATGACTTATACGTCTCTTTTTTATTTTGCTGCTACTACCATGCCAATATACTGTATTTCGCATTTTCTGTTGCAACTGCAGTTCCTTTCGATAATGGTATCGGGCTCACAAGTTTCAGTGTGCTTTCTCAGCAAAGTTCATATCGACAGAGTTATTATAGAAGTGCCTAGTCAATTTTTTTAAAGTTTTGAAATAATTAAAGAAAAAGAGATTGCCAAAATCAAAATCATGATAAAGGCGTTTATTATGTTTAGTTAAGATTGAGAAAGGAGAAAACAAAACAAAATAGAGCTATGTTGTCTGATGCCCCCTTAACTATAGTGCAGTCAAAAATTCGTGGCTCAACTCAACCTCAAATATCACTTTAAAAGACAAATTAATACAATTCATTGCGCTAAAGTTGGGGTACCTAGGTTTGATGGTTGAGTAGATAGGTATATTTGACAAAATTAGTTTGCCCAAGAATGTTTTACCGCATCATAGGTTGGTTATTGCTATTTTGTTTGTTTGTTGTTTGTTGTTGATTTTTTTTTT
>NW_004797608.1:570707-574096 GCF_000002075.1 Aplysia californica
CCCCAAAAAAAACACCAAAAAAAAACCCCCAACAACAACAACAACAACAACAACAACAACAGCAAAACAATACAAAACTTGAGACGCCTGGCAGCCCTGAAGACCACGAACTTTCAATAGGAGAAGAAACAAAGCCTTTTGAAAATGTTATGAGCATTCTAAAGGCTAGAAAGCACGCAGAAGAAGAGAATAAACAAAATAGACACGAAGATGCAGTTTCCACCCTTGGGTTACTGTTTTCTCTGCTTCTTTAAAAAAAAAAAAAAACCACATTACAAGTGTACAATCATGACAAGCTCTGGAATTTAAATAAGAAATTTCTACCTGTACCAGACCGGCCAAGTTATATTGATGAAACAAATGTTCACTCCTTCCAAGTCAAAAACTTGACCATGAGCAGACCCCTTCAACCTCAGTCACTAGTAGTGGCGCTAAAAAAAAAAAAAGAACACAACAAAGGAAAAGGGGAAGGGGAGGCTGCTAAAGCATGAGTTACTCGGCACCCGCAATTAATTTCAATATTTCTTTCAAGCTCACGAAGGTTGCCTCTGGGTCTAAATTTAGACCGAAAGCACGGCCACCAATATGTTTTTGACTGGCCATCCCACGCTTCACTTGCGAGACTAAATAAATGATAATGTATGTCCAATATTGTTAAATATAACACGCAAAATACGGTGTACAACTCGGAGCTAGACGATTGTATACACCCACAGAAATTAGGTTGGGCTCTTTAACGAACAAAAAAGCGAATCGTGCGTTTGACATCATCACTGCATGTTGAACGAGCGGTTACACCGCTGTATAACTAGTCGCCAAGATGAGTGGATACACACATCTTTCCAGAAAACGTCATTGGGGGCATAATTATATGGCCTCGTGTCCCATCCCTTCAGTCCATGCCTCATAACTCCCTGCTGCAGCCTGTTCAATCACATTCATTTACCGTCTCAATTCGACTTCCTTTTGGTACGCTCTCGAACGTTCTCATTCAAACTTCGCAACCTTGGAATTGCAAAGTTCTATCTGACATGTTTTGACCGTTTGGAGTTACCACGAACATGAGACCAGAAACCAAATTGGCTATCTGCTCTATCAAAATCGTAGAAATATTCGAAGTCGTTATTGAGACAATCAAAGAATTGCATTTGAAAATGTATGACGCGCAGTGAAACTCAAAAATTGTTTACGTCTGATTTCTCAAAACTAGGTACTGAGCAGATAGAACTGTGTAATTCTGGTGTAGCGATTTATGATGATGATGATGATGATGATGATGATGATGATGATGATGATGATGATGATCTAAAACAATAAAACAAGAGACCATCCTTGCATACCCTAGATTGATCAAAAGAAAGAAACACTATCAAATTTCAGAATAGAGTTTCTTTGAATTAATATTAATTCTATCTTCCTCTGCTCCGTTGAATCACGAGATGGGGCATTCTCTATCCCGTTCTTAAGGGGAACGACATTTTAAAATTATTTGTCAAAGAAAATTTTCTGAAATTGTGGGCCCAGTCTCCGCTCTGGTGGCATGCTAGTGTTAACTTACACAACCAGGTCAAGAATATGATAGACTCGATGGCAAGTCAATAAGAGGAGAGTGAGATTTAACAAGTTAGAGATAATATAAAGGTAGGAATCTATAAAATATATCATTATACTAGCGGGGGCCCCTTTCGATGAAAGGAATGATCGCTGCATTAACATCAAAAGAAAGTTCTTGGCCTACTACATTTACACTCTACTGGAAAAGAGCAGAAAATGTTGAGAGGTGCAAAAAATTAGAAAGTCCGTTTTCTAAAACGCCATTGTTCACACACAGTGCACACTGCTTCCACAATGACTTGACGATAGGTTCTGTTGAGTCCGTTCATCGAACGCAGTAATTGTATAAGTTGATTTTTGAAACACCAAGTCCCTTCTAGAGTGCTGACTTATTGCCTTATACCTTGGCCTTGTACGTCATTCACGTAGTCATATGTACGTTAGTTTGGCGCTCAAGGAAAATGTTTACACTTTAGGGTTTCATGACACTTCGTATGACGTTATTTTGGTGCGGACGTAATTTTGTTATTGGTAAACGTGCAGAATTTATTATATTCACAAACAAAATTTTATATAGGTGGTTATAACCTGTAAAATGTTACATTTTAATACTCACTATAGTAAGCGAGTTATACGGGTTTTCGACATTTTACTCGCTAAAACACCGTCATTTGCATACTGAATTGCTCGCTCTCCCTCCCTCCCTCCGTCCCCCCCCTCTCTCTCTCTCTCTCTCTCTCTCTCTCTCTCTCTCTCTCTCTCTCTCTCTCTCTCTCTCTCTCTCTCTCTCTCTCTCTCTCTCTTATGCATTTATAAAGTAACAATATGAAAAATATTGCAGAGATTAAAACGAAAATCGACGAACGAACACAACAAACAAAACACATTTCACGGGTTGTAACTACGTCTATTCTCCACACCGAGGCCAATTTTCACAGAAATCCTACAAACAGCCTCTGAAATCTCGTTGCACTGAATTCATATGCCCCTAACTTGTCAGTTTTGAACAATCTAAAAAAAAAAAAAAAAAAACGCGCCCTCTTTCTATCCTTAGATTACTGTCTTTTTTTCTTTTTTACTATAACAGACCGGTCAATGAAATTGACATCTTTGTCAATCTCAACCGAAGCACTGTCACAAACGCAGTTGGTAAAAGCATAGTGTAAAAAGTAAATCTAAATCATTTCAGGAGTAAACCACCAGAAAAGAGAACAAAAAGTTAATTAAAAGTTTGAAACAGTACACTCATAGTTCTATACGGTTTTACTTTATTTAAAGAAATAAAGCAACAAGAGTAATTCTCTAAAAACTGAAAAAGGAGAGGGGGGGGGGGTAGTAACGGAAAAGTTTCTTCTCTAAAATGTTCTCCTTTCACACCCCTTCCTGCTCTCTATACGATGTTCTGTCGGCTGCTTTCGTCTCTACTTTCTGCCCCTACCCCCTTACCTCCTTTGCCACCATTTCTGGGCTCCTGACTTTTTGTGCAGCCTTTCCAGTGCTTCTTCTGGGCTCCTTCTTACTGATGTCTTTCAGCCGCACCCCTGATCTTATGGTAGGTAAGGTCTACACCTACCCTTTTCGGACCAAAAAAGGACGAGGTCCAGTGTGCAAAGTGCGCACGTTAAAGATCCCTTGGTGGTCGAAAATAGGTAAGAGTAGGCTTCGGCCGCCACCTGGGCAAAATTCAAAGTTTCCTACCATCTGAAAAAGTTTAAAGTGTTCCGCGCGCTCATATGACCTTTTTTTTGGGTTTTTGTAAAGTGTTTTACGGCGCTCGCAACTGCATAGGTCATATGAGCGCGCGGGACACACCTAATATTTTCAGTTGGTAGGAA
>NW_004797608.1:574444-576521 GCF_000002075.1 Aplysia californica
GAAAATTTTTCGGTCGCTACCCGGATTCGAACCCGGGACCTTTGAATGAGAGGCCAACACCTTAACCTCTAGGCCACGAGAGCCCCCATATGACCTTTGGCAGGAGGAGCGCCGAAAAACACTTACAAAAAAACCAAAACAACAACAACAACAGCAAAAAACACCTATCATCAGGTTGCATTTTCAGAATAAAATCTGAGTAGGTCGTGAGTAGTTGTTTTGGTTGTTTGTTTTGTTGTTGTTTTGTTTGTTGTTTGTTTGTTGTTGTTTGGGTGGGTTTTTTTTTGGGGGGGGGCTGTTTTTGCTGTTATTATTTTTCTTTGTCATCGTCTAAATTATTGGAAGAAGAGGCGCTAACTTTTGAAGACTCCTAAAAATGCCACGCAAAGTGATTTTTCATAGTTTTCAAAGGGACAGATCAAGTGTTACCAATTCCCAAGACCTCAAAGTACCATAAAATGTATAAAGTTGGATATCGATATTTTGAACCAAGCCTTGTTTTTTTGAAAACCCGTTCAAAGGTACATGAGGGAAAGAAAAATGTTATAGTATAGCTAAAAAAAAATTTTACTAAAAAAAAAAAAGCGTCACAACACACACATGTTAGACTCAAAACAAATCCTACAAGCAGGCATGCAAAGTTACAAACATTGAATGGGTGGATTTTTCAGACATCATTAATGTAGCCCCATCCGTTACAGATTTAGGATTCTGAGACGACAGGAAACAAACAAACAAACAAACAAACAAACAAAAAACCAAAGACGAATGTATCTCGTGTAACGTTTGTTTGGGCACAAACACCTGTCGGTACTAAACACTTCATCAAGGGGTAATTTCTCGTCAGCATTCTGAACATTGAAAACCCTTAACCCATGGGCTCTCGTGGCCTAGAGGTTAAGGTGTTGGACTCTCATTCAAAGGTCCCGGGTTCGGATCCAGCAAATTTTCTTCTCTAAAAATTGTCTCCTTTCACATCCTTTCGTGCTCTCTAGCGACGTTCTGTCGTCTGCTTTTGTCTCCTCTTTCTGCCCCAACACCCTCCCCTTTGCTCCCTTCCTCTGGGCCGCTGACTCTTTCTGCAGCCTTTCTACATGTACTGCTATTCCTTGGCTCCTACTCACTGCTGTCTTTCAGCCACACCCCTGATCTTCTGATAGGAAAGATCTACACCTAGCCTTCTCGGACAAGGGCGAAAGATCTCAGAGGGCCCGAGTCCAAGTTGTGCTCGTTAAAGATCCCTTGGCGGTCTAAAATCGATAAGAGTAGGCTTCGGCCGCCACCCGGACAAAATTCAAAATTTCCTAATAACAGAAAATGTTAGGTGTGTCCGCGCGCTCATATGACCTTATGTAGTTGCGAGCGCCGTAAAACACTTTCCAAAATAAAAACCCTTAACCCGTTCAAACTTATTTTTACCCCTTTTCTATTCATTTGACGGGTTCGGAACCGTGTCCAGTTTACTTAAAACATACTTTTCTGTTTACGGAAACATTGAATCATTTTTTTTATTATTTTTGTTTTGTTTTGTTTTGTTTTGTTAACCGCGAACTCTGAAACTTCTCAAGCATGAATGGAAAGCTGTATCTCCCCTTAACGTGGTTACTGAAAGTAAATTTCGACCCCCATTCTCAAAATAAATTATGAGCGTCTTTCGTGCATAACGTCAGGTGACCTCAATGTGAACCCAGAGAGAGAGAGAGAGAGAGAGAGAGAGAGAGAGAGAGAGAGAGAGAGAGAGAGAGAGAGAGAGAGAGAGAGCGTAGGATGAATTTAGTTTCGGTGATATTAGATCTATATGTGTTGGTGTCGGTCTTTTTGTATGAATGCATCATGGAACACTCCCCCTCCACCTCCCCCTGCCTCCCCCTCCCCTACCCCCTTCCCCCTCTGAGCTCCCCCTCATTTCCATTACCCGTCCACCCTCACAGCTGTTGTAAACTTCTTATAATTATTACTAAATATCATTTATTTTGTCTCGAACAATCTGCTGCCAACTTCAACATCGACCACAACTGGTCGCCAATCTCTTTCTCTTTTTCTGATGGTGATGTTTGTGTGTGTGTGTGTGTGTGTG
>NW_004797608.1:576987-578131 GCF_000002075.1 Aplysia californica
CCCCCCAAAAAAAACAACAACCCATCATTACTATCATCACCATCACCATCATCATCTTCATCATCATCATGATTAGCGTATACAATATCAAACCCGACAAAAACAAAGGGGCCAATCCAAATCCAAAAAGGAAGACAGATATTTTTAAAGATAAGAACGGAGAAAATGCATAATATTTAAGATAAGATAAGGTACAATTATACTTTATTGTCCCAGAGGGAAATTTTTCTTGGCTGTACAGGACCGTAAAAATACATGCAGGTAAACATAGAATTTTAATTACATATTACTCTCATTAAAATCCAATATGAAAGAAAAGTAAAGCTGACAAATGTACATATCACATCTGGCGCATCTTTCATCCACAAGCAGGAATTTAATTACAAGATCCCTATAGTTATATAAACAATTACTCGAAAAAGCAATACACATCCATGTTTATTCTGACAGTAGCCTAACTAGATTGTTTTAAAAAACGTTTTTGTATCTTTCTTTCTTTGTTTAAGAGGTACACATATGCCCCCTTCGTGATCTTACAAATTGTTTGGAAAGGGGGTGTGATGGGTCGTTGATAATGCCTTTTATCCTTTTTATACTTGTGATAATAAACATTTCATGAATTCTATTAAAATGATATCCAGAGATCTTTCTGGCGTTCTCAATGGTTCTGTCAAACTTTTTTTTAAATTTCGCCCTTCAATTCCCAGCCCAGCAGCAAATGCAAAATAGTAACACGCTTTCAACTTTAGGATGGTATAAAAGGGACACACGAAAACGTCTTAATTTTCTAAAGAGGAACATTCTTTGATTTATTTTTATGCAAAAGAGCAGCGTGGGGATTCCAGTCAAACTTGTTATCAATTGTTATTCCAAAATGGTTGTAAAGGTTTACAACCTCCACCTCCTCATCTTTAATAAATAGTGGTTGCAATTTGCCTTTTTTTTCTCTAAAGTTTATTATTAATTCCTTTGTCTTTTTAACGTTTAGTAAAAGAAAGTGATTAAAACACGAATTTGTAAATACATTTACAGCTTCCCGGTATTTATTCTCATTTGTTGTCTTAAGGCCTTGTAGAGTGGAATCATCGCAAATTTTATAGTTTAAATTCTATTCACCGTAAAAAAATATATCTGTTGTAACCCC
>NW_004797608.1:580023-582396 GCF_000002075.1 Aplysia californica
CCCCCCCGCCCATTTATAGAAATACGTTGAAACTATCTCTCTCCCATAACGTCTTAGCGATTCAGGTCCTACAGAAACTGGAGACCCTGGGTGTGCTTAGTAAGTCAAGTAAGGTCCAAATAGAGGGGTCAGATTAACTTTTACTTTACCAAAGTGTGCTCTCTGCTCGGGGGTGTATCTTAATGTTTTGAAACGAGGGTCTACCAAGTGAGCACATTTAATGAAGTATAAGTATCCAAACCAAATAGATTTCCCGTTCAGCAGTGTGGTTATACGGGTGTCACAGTAAGGGGGACCCAATCAAAGGGCAATAACTCCGTCACCTTAGCACTAAGCTGGGCAAATCTTGAGCATATCAAATTCAACTAAAGGGACGCGGATTTTCATAATAAGAAGAAAATCGAGGTCACTGTTTGAGAATTGTTATGTTTTATAATTTCAACTAAAAGTGAGTCAATGCAAAACTTATCCACTTCTTTTTTGTTGTTGAAAAATCAACCATAACGTGCATATATATATATTAAAGAACAGTTTTATTTGAAACTTACATTACCAAACAAACTTAGTGATGGTGGTGGATATCTACATAATGTATATTATATAGATATCTACTCCAGAATGATGTTGGCTGTTTTTCTCTAGATAATCTCGAACACACCATTGGCAATTTTGAATAACCCTTCTCCTCGGTTTATTTTTTTTTACCTCCAGTTCAACATTGAGTTTCAACCGCGTGACTGTTTGTGGGTTGTTGTCATAAATTCAGTCTTCCAAATAAAACAAAATAAAACAAAACAAAACAAAACAAACAAAAGGTAAACATTGCATTTTGAAAGGGTCCTTTTTTTCTTGCTGTTAGCACACTGTCTATGGCAATGTCAGTTTATTATAAATTTGTTTTTAGAGCAAAAAAATACAGACTAAGGTTGCTTTTTAAAAGCTGCAAAGTTTTACGTTTTATTCACTTTTGGTTGAAATGTTTACAATTTCATAATATAATTAGAACAAATACGTTGGTGTTTTTGATATTTACAAATTTACATAAATTTGGTAAAATTTCATTAATTCGAAGTTTTTGTTGAAATTGGTGTAAAGATGACAGAGTTATTGCCCTTTAAATCGATCCGTTTTTAGACACCCAGTACCAACTAGGAAAAGGATTTTCCCAAAATTAAAAAGGAAATGCCTATAACTTTAATTGTGCTAACTTGATCTCAATACAGTTTCATAATAAAATACTCACACTATTCATTTACTCCTCAATGCCACTCCCGTGAAGATTGATACATTTTTGCCATGTGCAGGCAAGGTAGAATAGACCCTCCCTAAAAAAATTCTTGCTAAGAGATTGCAAACCAATTCTTCACTTTTTCATTGAGATCGTCTTCCTCTGTGAAGGTTTGTCCCGACAGATATCGTTTAAAGGGTCAAATAGGTGTTAATTGGAAGGAGCAGGGTCCGACGAGCCATTCGACCAAGAGCAGACAACAAGACACAGTTGTAATGACGACCCTTTTTGTTAAAGGCATAACGCTAACTTTGAAACGGTGCTTTAGATTTGCCATTATGTCGATAGCTACAGTGCAGTTCTGGGGATTCAAGATAACTTTGAATTCCCCTATCTCATTTCGTTGAGCTTCCAAACTTTGGTGACATTCGGAAAGTTCTTAACGTGGAGCATTGTGGAAGATGTTGCTAAATCGTCCACGTTAGCATCAAAAGAACCTCTGTTCATCATTAAGAGGGGGGGGGGGCTACACCTGAAGGCTATCTCGCTTATTAGTGGACCGAATTTTACCAAATTTCACACATATAGCAAGCATAGTGAGGAGTCTTAAAAATCCGCAATCGAATTTGAGAAAAAAGTTTCGTTTCCATGGATACGGCGGCTATATTGGATTTTGTTGACATGTTTTATGTAATGAATACCGCACTTACAGCCCATGGAAATTGATTGGGTTTTTTTTTTTTTGCATGCGTGTTCACAAACATTTGATCTAAAAATGTATCCATTGTTTTTGTCCTAAACGAATTAGACATTTTTTAATGAATTTTTTCCTGAGGTAGTATTCAATTTTGAAAAAAATCCGTGAACATCCAAACTCAAGACACTACCTACAAAAGTCGATTCCATATACCAACAATTCAACGATTAAATTTTTAGTGCTACATCTACTCTTCATTCTGTGAAAATTTCATGGAGATTGAATGAAAAATGGAGGAGTTGTTAAAAAAAGTATAGAGAAAAGTCGCGTTTTTGAGAAAACGGCTTATAAAGAAAAATATAATGTTGACTTTATGAGGAAATGGTGGTGACAAACATCCCTGGTAAGGGAAGAAAGGTGTTGTTTTTTTGTTTTTTTTGGGGGGGGG
>NW_004797608.1:582538-585595 GCF_000002075.1 Aplysia californica
CCCCTTTAAATGGAAACTTGCACATGAAGTAAAGTAGAGTCGTGAAACGCTGATGTGATGGTGTGGTTATGCTTTACACCGGCGTCCACACAATTTGGATCATTAAGAAGGTGGGCTGCTTTGATCCCGCTGAGGCAAAGACGTGAGGTAGCTTCAGATTTCAAGAACTTAGTGGAAGTTCACGTTCAGGTAATCCTCCTTGGGGTCTTTCTCAGAGAGGTGGGCACTTTCAATCAAACTGAGGGATAATGCATTGAAAATCAAAGTTGTTGTTTTTATTGAAATACATGATGAGTACTCAGTTTTATGGGACGAGGCATTCCGGGAATATGATGATGGTATTAATGGTATGAATAAATAATGCTTGAGAGCAGAAAATGCCGTGACGTATTCCGACATACTACCCATTGCATCATTAACGCAGTGCAAAAAAAACAATATTATGGATACTGCCACATATGTTGAATAAAATTTTGGTAATAATGTTTGTTGGGCACCTGGAAGTCATCATCAATGTCTTTCACCCCTGGCAGGGTATAGACCACATACAAGCTCCTTCCATTTATCTCTGTCCTGGGCCATCCTTCCAAGCTCGTTCCAAGTGAGCTTCATCTCTCTCATGTCCCTTTCCACGTTCCTCCTCCATGTTTCCCGTGGCCCACCCCTGCCTCGTGCTCCCTGTGGGTTCCACTGCAGTGACTGTCTTGTGATGTTTCCACTGGACTTTCTTAAGGTGTGTCACATCCATCGCCACTTTCTTAGTCCTATTTCTACTTCTATATCCTTTTGTCCTGGGGGGGGGGGGCGGAGGGCTGGTTTTAAATTGACGTTTTTCGGTCAATTCATGATATCTGGACTTTTACGTATTATAATACTCCAATCACTTGTAAATCTAAAAAGTGTTTACTATTTTTGTTAAAATCATCATCTTTCAGATTTTCTGTTTTAGAACTTTCATTTTGCCTATTATGTAACAAAATGTCGTTTTTTTCTCTTAGAATACTCCTCATAGATCTGTTGGTGAAAGTCTGTAATTTATTCAGTACGCTCTTGTTGTCTTCCAAGTTTTGCAGCCGTTAAGGAGCACAGACTTGAGAATTGACGTTGGTGTTAAATCGAATCCTGGTGCGCAGTGAGATGTTGCTTGCTTTCCAGACTTTTGATAATTGATTGAATCCTGACCTTCCTTGGCTGTTCTTGCTTTAACATCTGCCTCAGTTCCAGCTTTTCCATCGATGACACTTCCAAGGTAGGTACAGGGGTCCACGTCTTCCAGGGGAGTGTCTTCCAGTGTCACAGCAGGGCTTGAAACGTTTCCTAGTTTCCAGGGGCGAAGGCTGACTTGTTTGACAGGGTAATCAAAGTGAAATGGGACCAGATATGGCCTGTAGATATCACACAAGAATCTTACTCGAGGCGGCGTCTCTGAGTTGTGAATGAAAACAAATCCGGAATTCATATTGTATGTTCAACCGCCAAAATAATCGGGAAAGTATCTTATTAAATATCAGTTCCCACTAAAATTAAACTTAACTTTAGATGTGAATACATAAACATAAAGCAAAGAAGCAGAGATGTCAGTACTAGATCTATATGCTATATATCTACCAGTGAGTCTAACTCTTTGGTAGAACATGACAATTATTATTTTTTAAATTTCTGGCTGTTTTTGTTAGCCTTTCACGGCCAGGAGCTGGTGTCATAATCGAGGTCACGATCTGATTATAGGACGGTAAAAAGTCGAGGAAAAAAAACAAGCACAAGCAGCAGTCAAGAGATTATTAAGAGTTAGTTCCCCTCACATTTGTGAGGTAGACTCGACCAGTGTTAGTTAGCTTACTTAATCGGGGCTGGTGATTGATTTTAACTGTGGCCCCAAAGGGGTGAACAGGGTATATGTGGCAATGAAACAGCTTTGACTGCCATGCACATGTTCCCTTCAACTCTATTCCAGCCTCACTTTATTTGTTGATTTCGAACGTCTTTTGACATTGAATTTATGAGGTTTACGTTTAAGGATAAATTTGACAGCGACAATGTTTCAAAATTAGAAAGGGAAGCAGTGATTATTTCAAAAAAATATTTGATTATATAGACGCTTCGCCCCTGCTAGTTTCACTACTTTCGACTTGCCTGGATGTATACGTAAGCTGGAAGCCAACGTATTCATTTATTATTCATTAATTGTTTTTATCTTTGTTTTTGTCCCAGTTTCTTTTCGTTTGTTTGTTTGTTTGTTTTTTTGTTTTGGAGTTTGTTTATTTGTTTGTTTGTTTGTTGTTGTTTTTATTGGTTTTGAAGGCTGTGAAAATGGAGAGGCAACAAAACGAAGCATAGGCAGTGTGGAAATAAAAAAGAAAAAGAAACTATAACACTCTAAGAGAAAGAATAAGCTAGCAGATCAAAAGGCGAGACACATCATTAATAACTCATGTATACTGCGGCTACTTTATACTTCTTTGAGTATAAGAAAGGCAAATATACAAAAATTATGAAAATAAATGGCATTTTAACGAATGTAGCAATGCCATTAAGTGGCTAAGCTTTCAATATATTGTTTTTTTTCTCCGATATAACTGAACAACATGCAGGGAGATAAAAACATGTCTATATTGTGCACCATTGTCAAACAAATTTTCTAAACGGATCAATAACGTAGAATTTGTTTATCTATTATTATTTACTTGCAAGTTCTTTCGATATACTTAAGATTTATGTAACTTAAATTAAATGTTGTTGTACAGATAGAAATACTTACAGTGAGATGAAATTATGAATAAAATAGGGAGGAGAGAGAGAGAAAGAGAGAGAGAGAGAGAGAGAGAGAGAGAGAGAGAGAGAGAGAGAGAGAGAGAGAGAGAGGCGGGGGTGTTCAAGTATAACAAGTACAAAATTAATAGAATTACGAATGAAAGAGTACATTTCAAAGAGAGAGAGAAAGAGACAGAGGGGGAGAGAGAGAGAACGAAAGGGATAGAGGGGGGGAGAGGGGAGAGAGAGTGAGACAGACAGACAGACAGACAGACAGACAGACAGACAGACAGACAGACAGACAGA
>NW_004797608.1:586026-588621 GCF_000002075.1 Aplysia californica
TCTCTCTCTCTCTCTCTCTCTCTCTCTCTCTCTGTCTCTCTCTCTCTCTTCGTCTCTTTCATTTATTCCCACATCACTCCTCCATTCTCTCTCTCTTTCTTGCCTACTTTTTCTAACCACATACCCCCTCCCCCAAAACACACACATAATAATATACGTGTACACGTTATATTAATGACAATTGCCTCTAGCCCAAAAATGACTCCTTTTACCAATCTCCATTCACCTGTCTACGTACAAGCATACCTAAGTCCTTGCGCTCTCCGTTTTCACTAAAATTGACTGTTCATAATAATTTTATTATGCGGCTGGGTTTTTTTTAAGCCTTTTTTTTTAGCACGCACGCGAGTGAACGCGCGGCGGCCCTGCTGGACTGCCCCACCCCTCTCTCTCTCTCTTTCTCTCCCTCCCGGTCCCTCACTCCCTCCTTCCATCCCCCTATTTCCCCTCCCTCACACCCCCTCCCCCACACACCTCACACTGAATACCTCTTCCGTGCAACCCGCTAGCGAGAGAAGAGGAGAAGGGAGTCGGGGGGAGGGAGGGGGGGCAGACAAGAGAAGAAATCCCCCCATCCCCTGACCCTGACCTGGGCCCCGGTCAGTGCAGGGGGACGAGGTCAGCTCGCGGCTAATTTTAGTTGTTTACCTCCTTTGCATGTCATGTTATAGGGATCGTGCAACTAATAACACACGCACAGTTGTAGTCTCGTGACAGCGATCCACATTAGAAAAACAGCGACCACATGCCAAGATGTTGAAAATCTTTATAAAGTAGAAGCTTATTGTTTGCCTCGCTCCAATGCGTAAATTTATTGAATCCGTGTGGTTTCACCTTTCTGAATTTGGCTTGTTTGTGTAAAAGTAAAAATCTTAATCTAATTAATTATCTTCGTCGATCCCCATATTTCTACAACGTACTGAACAGGCTTCTGCACTAAAGAAGAAAACTGTGTTAAAGGAATTTAAAGATGGAGTTACCGGCGCCACCGTGTATAATAAGAAATAAAAAATAATAAAACCTTAGTTTGTTTGGAGTAACACTACATATTGGACACGGACCATGCGGACATAATATGTAACAGCGGCACTGACTGGTCGACCTGTGACCTACACCACAGACAGCCCACACAGTGCTCTGAGGTCTTTCCGTTGGTCAGAATGTGGAAGGGAGGGGGAAGGCGGGTGTGAAGCAACGTTGCTCCGCTTCTATTTTAAAGAAAAAGCCACGACTTGAAAGTGGGGTTTGTAATCGGGTGTGGCAAAACACGCTCACTTTCTTCTGAGTATACCTTATAATACATGATAATTTCTTTTCCTTTACGGTCTTTGTAATAAAATCATCTGAGTACAGGCCCGCTTTTTG
The DNA here is from genome assembly GCF_000002075.1 of Aplysia californica. Lineage (NCBI taxonomy): Eukaryota > Metazoa > Mollusca > Gastropoda > Aplysiida > Aplysiidae > Aplysia > Aplysia californica. Next base: position 587,392 of record NW_004797608.1, read on the forward strand.
GATACTAGATCTAGATCTAATCCCCATAGTTAGCTGTAGACAGAATTTCAATCCTGAACTTTGACGAAAGAGTGTCTGCTTAATTAAACGCAAGTCTCTGTGACAGTAAGTTAACTCTGTCATGTTTATGTGTATCTCTTGATTCGCTTGTTTGATTTCTCCCTTGTTCCTTCCTCCGATTGGTTGACCACTGGCTTGGAGTTTGTGTCGTCTGCAGCTTGGCGAGAGAGAGAGGCGAAGCTTGACCAATCAGAGGGCAGCTCCTTGCCAAAGGTCAAAATTAGGTCACGCACGTTATCGAGAGTGACCAGAAGTGTGTCATGCAGTCGTATGGAGTTCGAGCTGACCATAGCTAGCAGACGGCGGATCATAATATCATGGTGCGCACGAGAGTAGTGGGTTAGCCAGGCAGTTCAGCACTACCTTCTCCCCCATCTCGCCTTTGCGTTGGCCTTCAGTGGCCGGTTTCGCGTTAGTTCAGCCGGCGGCGCTAGTTGCCGTGGGGGCGCGCGGACAGACGCAAGTCAAGTGATGACAAAAAACTCACGAGCGCTTGTGATTACCTCAACATAACCTCGCTCCTGCTCACCCTGTACAGGTGTACCACTGTCCACTCCTCCGTATGCACTAGGACGTCATTCCGTGAGCAGACGGTGTTTACCATTCTCCTCAGAAAGCAGGTGTTTTACTCAATCATCCAAACAACTAGATTTATACAATATTATTTTTTGGCTCGTGTCTCGATTGATTTTACTTTACTGATACGCCAGTGAAGTAATTAGTCAAGTAATTAGTCGGTGATCACTAATTTTGATGTTTTGACCTGGCTCACCTGAAAGAACATTAAAGCCCCCGACCGCGCTGTAAGCGCAGTCTCTCCAATGAAAGCGCGCGTGGAAGTCGTGTCGTTGTGATTCTGTCTCTCTCTATCTGGAAATTCTCATAATTCTGCTTAGCAACTGGTTCCCTCACTCAGTTCCGTTGGATAAGTTGAGCAACAACAGTGGGTAAGCTGTGATAATGTCTTGTTAGTGTTGTCTTTGCTTTACTTACAATCATTCTTGACTTGGTTGTGGTTAAAATGTGTTTTTTTTTAATAACTGCAGTTATTGTTACTCTTATCGTTGTTTTGTTGTTGTTGTTGTTGTTGTTGTTGTTGTTGTTGTTGTTGTTGTTGTTCTTCTTCTTCTTCTTCTTCTTCTTCTTCTTCTTCTTCTTCTTCTTCTTCTT
>NW_004797608.1:589475-592108 GCF_000002075.1 Aplysia californica
CCCAAAAAAAAAAAAAAAAAAAAAAAAAACAGCAACGACCAAGAATCGACTTGTGTGGACAATTTTATTGTAGATCTAGATCTATCTGGATTTCCTTGTTAGCCTGCTGTTATTTATAATAAGACTTGTGCTGTTATGCATAGAATATTCTAGTGTTTGTTGTTCTGTTTGGGGGGGGGGGTTGTTTGTTTTGCTGTGTTTGTTTGTTTTGTTGGTTTTTTAAATGTGTTTTTCTTAATGTTCTCTTCATATTGGCATTCTGTTGTGATGGAAATAGATTTAAACTGCACCAATATTTAGATCTACACGTGTTTTTGTCCCTCTTGTAAATCCATGAAAAATTTTATCTAATCTTATCGTATCTTATCTTATCTTACCTTGTCTTATCTTATGCCTGCCATTCAAACTTATTTTGCCTTGTGGATAAATATTAAATCTATCTTTTGTTTTCTTTTGCTTTCTTTCACAAATACGATAGAACACACAGTGTTTTAAAATTATTATTATGCATCACTGTGTTCTTTGCAAGGGGCGTTGGGTTTATTTTTCTGATTATAAATTACTTCTATTCTGGTAGCCTACCTTAAAGAAATACGAAATATCAAAACTGACTGGCTTCAGTAAACATATATATTATAATGAGCAAGTTCCATAGTATAACGTGTATAGTGACTGGCTGTAGCCTTCTAAGTGTAGTTGGGTTTGCTTGCTCGTCTCCACGTTTCGTAATGCACATTATATTATCACGTTACACCACCGCTGTCAATCGGTAACCAGTGCTTTCGAAAGGAGGCCCTCATTTGTCTAGGGGAACTACCAATCCTGCAAAGGTTCTGTTTCTTGGTTGATCCAGTTCTTTTTTCTTCCAACAAAATGAAACAAAACAAACAAACAAACAAACAAACAACAAAACAACAGCAACAAACAAACAAACAAACCAACGGCGAAGAGGCAAACTAGTAAACAAACTAACCAAGCTGTGTTCGATGAAAAGAGCTTGTTGAAAATAACACATAGAGTCTATATCTAGAGTCTACCACTTCAAAGACATTAAACCAGTTCAGTGTTGTTCAACAAACCGAAGTAGTTAAAAACAACATGTCGAGCAGGCAAACAAACAGCCCTATAACGTGACTAAATCTTCAGGCTGATTACAGAGGAGTTGATAACATTAGCACTCAACAGCTTATAAGGACTTTTTCAAAGCTACAGTAAGCTCCTATTGATGGGTTGGTGCCAAAATTCGTCTCCCTTTGGCGTGGATTCTAGGTCTATCACGTGTACAACCTGATCTGGATAATAATAAATAAACTGACCAAGAAAGGTTTCTGTTCAAATGTTGAGAAGGGAAGATAAATATATTTTAGAAAAATCTGAGACAATAATTTTCTGAGTCGGCGAACGTTTTCTTAAATGATTCGTTCTGTATACCTTGCTGTTGGTTGCGACACTCCTTTTTAATTGAAAAAATAATAATTTTGAAAGTGGATTTCATGGCACCGCGGGATTTTAACGGCAATGTTCCTGGCTCCAAATCAGAGAAACATGAAAGACATGATTGTAAGTTTGGGTCAGTGAATCGACATAATTGAGCATTGAGCCGTTTTCTGATTTTATTAAATTTATTATTATTATTATTATTATTATTATTATTATTATTATTATTATTATCATCATTATTGTTATTTTACCTCTGACACGTGCCTTGTTTTGGAAGTTACTTTAACTAAATGTCTCTCCTTTTCTAAAATAATGAAATCATCTTTTGTAGAGACGTATGGTTTGTTACAATGCATAACACTGTGTGTCCTCAGCGTGATTTTACTTTTTTCAGGTGTGGGTTTCTCTGTGTAGCGTGAATGAGGTTTGAAACCCTTCACACTCCCGTAAACCCAATGATTTTTCAAGTGAAAAAGGATATAATTATATTTGATATCTTAAGTTGTAGCCATGACAAAATCTTTTTTGTTGGTTTTAGTAAGGTTTACACCGCTAGTAATTGCACAAGGTCATATGAACGCCAAGGGGTGGATGTCAACAGAGAAGTCAAAACGGGGAATCAATCAGGCTTACTCTGCTCACCTCTCTAACCTCAACAGTACCCGGTACAGTCTGCTTCGACTTTCAAGGCACCCCAGAAATACCAGTTAACAAGAGAGTGACAAACAAACATAAAACATAGGCACAGGAAAAGTGACGATAGTAAGGATGAGGAAAGAAAAAGCAGCAGTTTCCCCTTATGTTGTTCCGGCAGATGGTCTTATAGATGTAACTCAATAGAATGACCAAATACAAAATGAGAATAGACATCTGCTTTTCTCTTTAAAAAATAAAAGAATGGTGATCTTGAACATATTATAACCTCAAATAGTATGGATTGAATTATCTAATTTAATGTATTCATACAAGGTATCTGATCCCATACAATCGGCGGATTCCAAGTAGTGTCCTTTTAGAAATTTTGATTTATAATTATATTGCTCCATTTATTATTTTAATATTATTTCATTATTTTACTCAAATCAACTCTATTATTAGTATTATTGTTTTTTATATTGATGTTATGACCGTGTTTCTTCTTCTTCTTCTTTTTCTTCTTCTTCTTCTTCTTCTTCTTCTTCTTCTTCTTCTTC
>NW_004797608.1:592478-594423 GCF_000002075.1 Aplysia californica
ATTAATCTGCATACAGGAAAAAGAGGCTAAAACAGCACCTGGACATGGATGGCTGGTGCCTCTATAAATAAATCATTGATGGTCAGGTCAGGTCTGTTCCGGCAGAGTATGAGCATGACATTGATAAATCAACCCATTTACAATGTGCATATGAACCGCTCCTCTGGGAATGGCCTAAAGACAACTTCAGTCAGTAGCACAGCCCTTGTGGGGGTTAGATAAAATCTATTGAACGAGTGAATAGAATCTTCCATGGTAAGAAAATATTGTACATATCACTGATTATTTTTACATTTCCCAATAAATGGAAGGGGGGGGGGGGTCATTTTCTTCTGTCTTGTACTTCTCACCCTATTTTACTCACGCATCCCTTTCCATTTCCTTTTCACTTTACCCGTTTTGTAATAATCCTATCTAATTGATTGATTGTTAAGTTGTATATGTGTCCACCCACTTTGTCTGCCATTCAAGCCCCATTCACCAGTATACCAATGAGATTAGATTATTTTTGGAATTTAAGTTAAATAATGTTTCTATATTATGTAGATTAGTTAATACGGGATGTATTTGATTATTTGTCTGTTTCAAGATGTACCATTTTCTAGTTTTCTGTGAGGGTTTTTTTTAACCCCAAATCTCGCAAACTAACGTCTCGGTTCGCCTACTAACAAATAATAACTGAAGACTTACAAAGGTTTATCTGTGGTATGAGAGCTTGTGTTTATTTTTTTATATATATATTTTTTTACTATACCGTGAACAGACAAAGAATGTTTTATTGAAATAGTGGTGTCAATTAACTGTTTCTAGAATATTTTCAATAAATTAGGTAAAACCGTGCAATCCTATCGTGCAGTATGAGTACCTCTACACTCTACTTATTTGCACGGATTTTTCGGGTGACGGAGGGTGAGGGGAGGTAAAACTTTTTAGGTCACTTCTCCTGTGCTTTTGTTTTCTTTTTTTTTTATGTATTTTTTTTTCTATGAAGAGTTGAAGTAATCACTAATCAGCTTGCTCACCCATTGTCTACATGATGTGAGGGAAAGAAAGGCTGGCCCGCGAAACTACTGTCATTTTGTTGGTCACTATGGTCGGAGTCCAGTGTGCAAGTTGTGTTCATTTCGGGCTTCGTCATTCTGACATTCTGAGCACAATATGACCCAGGTTTACTGACGTCTCTCTCTCTCTCTTTATATTTCTTCACAGGCTGGCGTACATCCAAACAAGACAGCCTTATAACTGTCGTTTGTGAGTAATTATCGAAGGTGTTCAAAAGAACAAATTTTCAAACAACAGGTTATTTATTATAGCTGAACAATACTGCTACGTTGGACGCGCTTCATAACTTTCTTTGAACAGTGAATGTGCTGTGACTTGAATGAGAAGACAAACCTCCAAGGGAAAGTTTTACGATGTGATCACCTCGAACGTCCAAGAACGTAATAAAGAGGTATATCATGTGAACCACTGGACACAAGAGGATTACAAAGTGTGTGAGGACCAAGTTGGCGTCCAGAGTCCAGTGTAAGGCAACTTTGTGACTATCATCCATCATTGGTTGTTCTTCACACTCTATGGTCTCCCTCTAGATCGTTTGCCCTGGAGTGTCCAGTATTACCCATGCCTAGCATGTCAGCGATGGTGAGAGAGGCCAGTCTGGATGGCCTGGGTGAGTACACTAATCATGTCTATTTATGTTCATGGGGAGGCATGTTATTTAGTCTCCTTGTTTGCGTGTGTATTATTAGGCTGTATTTTCAAATTCTAATTGTCTGTTTGGTTACTAGCCTAGTCCTACGTCTTTTTTCTTTGCGTTTGTTAGTTTCAGGCTGTTTGTTTGTACAGTTGTTTGTTCTGCCTTTCATAACTGTTTTTGCCCTTTCGAAATGTTTTTCTTAGCAAATTGTTTTGTCCTTATTTCCGTTTTTAGGTTTGTGCCCCC
>NW_004797608.1:597514-598420 GCF_000002075.1 Aplysia californica
TGTTTTACGGCGCTCTCAACTGCATTCGGTCATATTATGAACGTGTGGGACACACCAAACATTTTCATTTGGTGACATTTTGAACTTTGCCCTGGTGGCGGCGGAAACGTACTCTTGTCGATTTTTTACCACCAAGGGATCTTTAACGTGCGCAACTTGCACACGGGTCCTCCGATATTTTTTGCTCTTGTCCGAGAAGCCTTGGTGTAGATCTGTCCCACTAGAAGATCAGGGATGTGGCTGAAAGACAGCAGTAAGAAGAAGCCAAGGAGTAGCAGTAGAAAGGCTGCAGAAAGAGTCAGAAGCCCAGGGGAGGGGCAGAGGAGGTGAGGGGGTGGGGACAGAAAATGGAGAGGAAAGCAGACGACAGAACATTGCTAGAGAGCAGGAAAGGAGATAAAATGAGACAATTTTAGAGAACAAAATTTTCTGTCGCTACCAGGATTCGAACCCGGGACCTTTGACTGAGAGAAGAGCACCCTAACTTCTAGGCCACGAGAGCCCCCTTGTCACATCGGACTTGAACTACCAAAATTACGTACCCTAATGTTTCTCTGTAATCTATGCTTAGACTGATAAAAGGTCCAGCTGGAGGGCAACACTCGGTCGGTACAATTGCGCTACTAAATTTACATATTTGTGTATGGTGAGATCGTTCGTTCTTGCAGTTGTGATATCCAGCTGCTGTTTGAATTCGGAGATACCAACGTGAGCAGCAGCATTATCTAATTTTTACGCCGTCTTGGTTCTTTTAAAGTACACTGAGTACGTAAGAAACCAAAGAATGTTGAATATTGGAAGCAAACTGTCGCTTAGACAAACAAGATTTTGTACTGAAGTGAGACCCAGAAAAACCATGAAGGAGTACCGGTGTAGAAAAATTGAAAAACTCCAAAGGGGAAGGGG
>NW_004797608.1:598749-600168 GCF_000002075.1 Aplysia californica
TATTTATTTATTTTTTAAACTTGTATGTTACTCTCTAGTAATACCTCTAATCTTCGGCACTTAAAAACCCTACTTGTGTTACGAGTGTCATAAAACTTTTATTAGAAGTAAAAAAAAAACAACCAACATCAAAAGTCTCAGATGTGAAAGCGAAGATTAAGTACTAGAAGTACCACAGTCACACGAGACCAGTATATTATTGTCTGCAAATCTGATTGTACCATGTAATGATGACTGAGCCTTGCATTGCAGAATGAATCGTGTGTGGGATTATGTCGAATGAAGAAAATGAGAAAAAGGAAAAGGGTAGATAAAGAGGGGCGGTGAATTATTTAGTCACAAGAGTGTCGAACTCGTTTCCTAGCCTTGTTCAGACATTGAAAGTGGGTGGTTGGCGGGTGCTGTGGTGTGGTTTGCTTCTTCTTTCCTATCAAACATCTATCGTCCTTATCTCCCCTCCTTCTTTTTTATGTCTGTTACTCTCTTGTAACACCTCTAATCCTCTGGCGCTCATAAAACCTCTACTAAAACAAAACAAAAAAGACACTGAAATTGAAAAGTTCAGGAAAAGGTAAAAAGTAACATCGATTTCATGATTTTTGGTAAGAGGTATAACTCGGGGTAAACTCTTGATAGTTTTTAAAGTTTTCGTGGTTATGTCCCTTGCTTGTTCATTCAAACCCGTCGTCCTAAAAAAAATTACGAGAGGGTTACTCAAAACTCGTGCCACATCCCTGACAGCACCTCACGCTGGTTTTGCTGATGCTCGTTGAATAACTGACGTGCTGCCGGGGGGAGTAGGGAGGGGAGGGGGAGTGACGGGCGGAAGATGGTGGGACGAGATGGAAAAAGAGAAGTAGGTCACTGTCACAAGAAGTGGGTTATTTTCTCATAGCCCCACATTCTCTGGCGGGCCGTGTGTGTTTGTGGGTCTCGCCTGGTGTGTGTTGGTCGGGTCAGAGGGGGAACGAGAGAGGCAAGACGTCGAGAGGCGGGCGGGGACCTCTTGGGTCTAGTGTTACTCTTCTCAGAGCTTGCGTCAATGGATGTCGCAACACACATAAAGGTTTGCTGCTGCCACTGTGATTCTGGACTTAATGAAGAAGATATCTAGCTTTTTCATTTTGAAAAATTCTGCGTTGTGGAAATGAAATTCTGTATTATTTTCATTTACTTTAGAAAAGTTTCGTTGTGAATTCCTGATCGGATACTTTTATCGTCATTCGGTATGATGGTCCTTGAGTTTTCCGTGCGTGTGCCGGTGTACGTGAAATTCTAGATTCTGAGTGATATTTGCTTGTGTGTCTAAAAGTGCAGTGTTCAGAAGATCTAGGCAATGGACGTTGTGTTTCGAAACACCATTGTTTCTGCTGTTACTATTATTGTTTTGATTTGTAATTAATTCCCCCGCCCCATAAC
>NW_004797608.1:600364-603189 GCF_000002075.1 Aplysia californica
CTCTCTCTCTCTCTCTCTCTCATCCCCAAACCCGGAACTCGCTGCTTTAATTTCCATTTTACCGGTCTATTCGAAAGTCTCCTATTTTTTTCCAAAATCGGTAGGCTTATGGATTAAAGTAAACCCTATAGAGTGTAGGCCACCTAGATCTAGAATCTTGATCTAGATCTAGATCTAGATCTAGTTCTAGATCCATTTTTTGACCAACGTTGTAGAGAATCTATATTCATCGAACTTTTAAAAAAAATGTAGATATCTAGATCTAGAATCTAGATCTAGATAGATTCTAAATCTAGATCTATCTAGATCTAGAGACTCTATACCCAGCTTACTGTGGTTTGGTTTGTTTAATTTCTTCTCTTCTTTCCCTCAACCAAACCAACGGTCGTCTGTTTTAGTCTTGATCGTAATGTTTTAACTTAATCTTCCAGACCACGTCTCCTCCCAGGACTGAAATTAACGTCTTTCGCCTTGGCGATTTTGATCATAACGATCTCTATAAATTCCCTTTTACAAAGTGTATAAAGTGCTCTTGTACATGTAAATGACGTTTTTTAAAAAGTAAAGTTCATTCAATATCAGATGTTGATGTATATTTCTGGTAGTTGACTGTTCTATTGCTGATCTTTATTATCTGGTGTGGTGGAATTCGGTCAGCAATGCTCCCTCAATAATATATAGGCCTAGTTGCCAACTTACAATGTTATATAGAGGCCTTGGTCAGTTAACAGGCAGGCACCTTTTGGACCAGCGATTTAAAAAAAACCTTTATTTTATCCATCCTGCTCTGCCCTGGTACTTCGTTGTAGACAGTTTCTCTCTTCCTCCTCCACCTCACCCACCTCGCCTTCTTTCTCTCTCACTTTTCTTCCTCTATCTATCTCCCCTCTCTCTCACTTTTCTTCCTCCCCCCCCCCCAATCGTCGTCTTACCTCTTTCTTTCTCTCTCCCTCTTCTCCCCTTCTCCACTCTCTCCCTCCCTCCCTCCCTTATTCTCTCTCGTTCTCCCCTTGATCCTTGTCTTTCCCCTCTCTTTTATCTGACTCTCTCCTCCTCTCCTTCCCTTCGGGTTTCTTTTCACCCTCTTCTCTCTCTCCCTCCCCCCCTCCTCCCCTCTCTCACTCTCTTTCGTCTCCTTCTCCTCATCCTTTCTTTGTCTTTCCTTGTCTGTCCTCTTCTGTCTACCCCACTCTCTCTCTCTTTCTCTCTCTCTCTCTCTCTCTCTCTCTGCTGCTCTCTTTCTCTCTCCCAATATATCGTATCTGACGACATTCCGTGCGTCTTCTAGAGTTTGACGTGAATGGATATGTAGAGGTGAGAAAAAGTACGGTAGAATATAGATCTAAATGACAAATTGTCGTAGGCCTGGTTTCAAATTAGATCTACACCGGTTGGTGTAAATCGAATTATAAGAATCCAAGTTGGCAATCGCACGTCGAGAATTTTCTATTACACGGTTACAATAATTCATAAAGCTATTACCCCCCCCCCCCCCCCCCCCCCCCGGGCGCCGGGAAAAAATGAAAAGAGAGAAGACAGGAGTGGGGGGAGGGGGTGTGAGGTGTAAGCTGCTCAATTTAAATTTATGGAGATTTATTGAAACGACACTAGATCTAGTGTAAGTACTTCTGTGACTAAACCAGTTTGGTATATAGATCTATGTCTTGTTTGGACGAGATTCTCTAAACCATTGTATTCATCATTACACCAATAGTGATTCGTTAAAAAGAACAAAGGCACGAGTATAGATCTGCATAATAAGTTAGAGGGAGGTGTATAGGCCTAATAAAATAATACTAATATTTGAAACTTGATAAGTGTTCTACTTCCGATGGAACTATCCCATGCTTTCCACGGATCGACACAGACGTTCGTCGTTCGCCGGCCGCAAGAGAGTGATCGGCCTTAGATTATCGACCGCATTCAGGGGTCACCGGGTTAGGTCAGTGTGTCCCAGCCCACAGAGTTAACTCCCGTTCTCTCCCTCTTCATGTTTTTGCCTTCGTCGCTGGGGTTTTGCCGTAAACCTCCTAAAAGTTGAACACTTGCAAGTTGAGGTTGCACTCTGCGTTCGACATTCGGCTTTTATTATATTATGCACATGTAGACCGATGTACTTTTACCAAACTTTCGACGTGTGTTGGTGCATTCCAGTAGGTAACCAACGACCGGCGTGGCGTTACGTAATGGTGCATTCGTCGCCCTTTCTTTCTGCCGCTTGCCGCTGTCCTACTGTCTCCTCGCGGGGTCACCAGGACAGGGAAGTCGGGTGAGATGAAAGGAAGAAGGGTCGGCGTTTCTGTGCAAAAGAATTGGATTTGACCCTTTGGGTATTATCGTATAGTGTCGACCTTTGAACAGGATAAGAGTAACAAAATCGCTAAAAGCAGGATTTAGGGGAAAGGGAAAAGGGGGGGGGGGAGCCCAGTTGAATATAAGTATAAAGGATGGATCTTGGTGTAAAGAGGTAAAATTTATGTGGGTCTCCTTTCGTACTAACCCTTTCTGTTTGCATTATTAGCATTTTGTTTTTCGGAAAAGGCTGGGTTTTAAAAAAATATTTTTAGCCTTCACTTACGAAATGTATAGGACGAATAAAAATACCATCTCTTCGAAATTAAATGATGTTATGTCGACTTGAAGTACGCGGATTATGGGGGGTTTTTTTCTAGATCTAGTCACTACTAGAAAACGTGACGCTTAATTTCTTGTACGTATGCAGTACAAAATGTCCCCCGTATAAATTTGAATACAATGGCGTCTGATGTTTCAACTTTGATTGTGAGTATCCTCCTCCTCCCCTCGTTCCTCCCTCCCCCTCCCCC
>NW_004797608.1:603836-608928 GCF_000002075.1 Aplysia californica
GGGGGAGAAGACAGCTATTTTTAGGCAGTAGAAGGGCCTAGTTACTTTTGAAGTACCCTGTAATATAGATACGTTGGTTGGTGGGTATCCTCGAAGAGTGAGAGAGAGAGAGAGAGAGAGAGCCGCGCTCTCATGTAGTGTCTAGTCTAAGTCTAAGTTCGTGCCACGCAGGATAACAGCTGGTAGTTTCTAGAAATGACGTAATAGGTCACTTACGTAGGGCCTCATGGTGTAGCTTGCTTGTTGGAAAATGGGTAGGGGTATGGGTGTCAGGTTCATAATATGGCTGACAAGCATCTCGTTTCCATGGATACCGTTGCCTCGGGAGGTAATTGGCAAGCCCATTTGATCCTATTAGCCCTGTTGATTGGCAAGGTCGGCTGCACCCGTGGCAATGTACCCATTTGCATTAATTAGCAGACGGGTTGTGGCTGCAGTGTTTCCCGTTAGGTTCACGCAAACTAGAACACTGTAAGAGAAAAGAAAAGATAGTAATAATATGTGTGAGGCAGCGTGGTGAAATCAAGCGCTTGTCAAATTAATCAAAGAGAAGAAACTGGCATTTTTCCACGGGTTTGTGAATTTTTATCGATTTTTTGTTTTGTTTTTGGGCTTAACACCTTTCCTGCCCATTTAAGAACACGTTTCTTTTATGAATTTTACTGAAAAACGTTGATTAAAAGCACAAAAAATGTAAATGTTCAGTTTCCACAGACTCTCCTGCTAAGGAAATAATTAATCTTTGGAGGCCATTTTCTCACTAATTTTACCTCTGAAACCTTCATTCGCAAATATCTTGACTTGTATTCAATATAAATTGATATTTTCCCTCCAAAGTAAAACAAATGAACAAGCGTTAAGATGATATACCAATACACCTGCATGACCTACAGTTGACGAGAGCCTGATTCCACCCCGTCGTGACACATTTTATTCACATTATATCTGCCCTCAGATACATAGTCAAATTATGACGTGAGAACAAAAAGTATGACCGGTGTTTGTCCGTTTTGTAACCAAACAGCAGATCACATTAATGCTCATCATACATTGCATACTGATGGGTTTTGAGACTCGTCCTGTAGGGTGAACGAATAGCTTCGTGGGGCTTTAAGTTTTTTTTAAATCTTCGGTAATTCTGCTTATCAACCGAAGGTGATTGGACATGTAAAGTGGTTCAGTTTTTTTTAGGCTGGTAGCTTGGAAGGTAGATCTATTATAAACCTAATTGTTCAAGTTTATAATTTCGTTCGTATTATAAAACTGTCGGGTAATACCTATAACCTGGAGGTGGGGGTAGATCATTTTTGCTTCAATTGTTTGAATATTCAGAGAGAGAGAGAGAGAGAGAGAGGGAGAGAGAGAGAGGGGGGAGGAGGGAGGGGGAGAGGGGACAAACAGAAAGACAGACAGACATTTCGAGGGAATTGCTTTATTTAACTGTTACTGATCAATATCCTTCTTGGATACGCTCAGATTAGATCTCTGAACTTGGCTCTGCTCATGCGGTCTTCATGCGCGTGTAAGTTTCCAGAGTTGAGCAATATGAGACTTCTTTAGTAGGCTTAATCTGGATTATTGACCCGCTAACCCGCTATGTGCTGACTAGGGAGAACCTTAATCGCTTTGAAACTGGGATAATTGTTTTTTCCAACAATGGGGCGAACTAGAGCTCATTTACAAAACCGCCTTTATGAAATATATAGGACAGTTTAGTGTACACTGTTCAAAACGAGGACAAGATCTTAGTCTTTATATATGTCGCGTGAAGTATGGACTCGTTTCAGTCCACACCTTTTCCTGTTGTGTTGAGTGGTGAATAGTTAATGAGCTGTATGACGGTACCACTGTTTGACTGTCAGAACAACGGGTTTTATTATTCTATTTTTTTCCATTTTCGTTATATTCAGTGAGCAAGAACTGTGACACGAGAACGAAAGACCCAAACAAGATTCTTGACCATGAAGATGAGAAACTGTCACTTGTAGTATTGTGCACACGTTACCTTCCTGCCTGGTGTTATTTTTTTTTTATTTTTGAGCTGTTTTGGAGAACGTGAGAGGTTCAAGTGAAGACAATCATGTAGGCAGGAATGAGTTGACGGAACATTGATTCTCGCTTTCAAACCGGTGATTTCATTTTTTTATATTGCTGTATTTCTCCATCTCACAAGTTGACACGCCCGGTGATGTTGTCGGATATTTTTCTTTTTTTCCGCACAACTGTGTTTTAGACGTCGTCGACTTCATCATCATTATTATCATCAATCAATCTGCTTGCTCAAGTTCTTCACCTGGAGAACAAGTACTTCGCTTTTCTTCAGCCCATTGGAAGCGTCGAAAAACATTCTGCATTTTTGACTCGACTCATTCTATTCTTACCAAGTATTATACTTACACTTTTAACGAATTGAGTCTTACAGGCAAATGTAACTTAAAACGTTGGTCATTTTTGACACCGTGTTTTCTTTATTATCATTGTTCCATGCAGCAGATACACACCCGAGTGAAAAGCTCTGTGATATTTAGTATATAACATTTTTCTGGTATACACACCAACGTGTGTACAAATTGCGAGCTGTTTATATAAGAATTTATGTGTTTTCAATCCCGTGCCGGTGAGTCCGTGATCGCATCGTGGACATATTTTTGCTACGTCTCAGTGCCAAAGTGTTCTGACAGTTTAGATGTCAGTGTGAGTAAGTTGTTTTAAGTGTGTATGAATCAAGTCTTCAAAAAGGAAAAATATTGCGTGACAGAGATCAAGATTCTCATCACCATCCAAACCCGTCTGGAAAGAGGTTCAGCTGTTTAGTATCCTCCTCCAATCGACCAAAAGCTCCGTTGACGTCACAGCGGGCAGCACACAAGGTCAGAAAATAGTTTTACAGTACCACCACCATTCCAAGCAAGCCGCAGACATGATGGAAAATATCCTCAAGTCGTCTTCGGACCAGATTGATACGTCATCGCTCTGCAGCCAATCCGATCGCTCCTCGCCCGTCACGGAAGCAGGTAGGGTCATCAGCGCTGTTTCCGCGCCTGTTAAATTAATTAGATTTGTTACTTTTTGGTCACCCCGGTTTTAGGAGAGAGAGAGAGAGAGAGAGAGAGAGAGAGAGAGAGAGAGAGAGTATATAATATATATTATGGACCCGAAGAAGTGCCAGACCATACACATTGACACCTGGAAGCCAAGGTGTTACCTGGGATCAAGGTGTTACCGTTAGTATGCTATATCAGCCACAGCGGCCAAGGGGCCTGCTCCTCTGCCTTTATTGTTTACTAATGTTCACTGTCGAGCACTGTCCTAGGCCCAGTTTTAGCTGCCATTCTTGTCTCACGGGTTGTTGAGGGGTGCATTGATGCCTCCCGCTCCCTTTACTTCTTGTCAGTGTTACTTTTTGTATCATCCTGTGACAACCATGTCTGTCCGTCGCACTATGTGACCGTTATTGTCCATTGTCTGTACTCCAACCGCTGAGTTCGACGCCATGGCAATGACCTGTCTGTGTCTTGGAAGTCGGTGAACTCTTTCGTGATTTACTTGAAAAACAAATGAGACGAATGCCGAGGAAGTGATAATGATTGTTGTACAAAAAGTTGTGACAAAAAGGGTGGTGTGGAGGGGGGGGGGGGGGGGTAAAGTCTATGTGTGTCTCTGTCCATTTTCTGGTTCTTTTTGTACCGAACTGTCCGATATATCCTGAGGAGAAAAAAAAGGAAGGGGGAGGGGGTCTATGGATCCATGTACCGTCTGCGATGATCCCAATCTTGGAAACAAATTGACAAATGGAAAAATAATTATGTATTCATATGGAGGCACTAGCTATCAATGTCGAGGAGTTGTTTGTTTTAACCACTTCGTCTAGTACCCCCCCCCCTCCCACCCCCTCATTTTGTGTTAATACAATCCGATCTTTTTACTAATAGTGTTCCCATTTTGTTTTTCACGTATGTGTATTTATTTGCCAGCTTATGCGTGGCTGTGCTTTATCAAAGTAATGAAACTGTTGCTGCTGCTACTGTTGACTGTCTTTACTCTAGGTTTACTATTAATGATACTGTGCCATTCTAATCTTAAAGTTTTAATTTAAGTTAAAGGACGCTTCGGAATTTGTTCCTGGCTGAAACATGGTGGGTAAAGGTTTAGTCGAGGGGTGTAGATTCGGAACTTTCTTGACTCTCAACACACACCCTGGGTCTCCTATCCACTCATTGTGGGGCCAAACATGGTGATGGCCATGGCGTCATGCGTGAAAGACGACGATAGCTTATTTTTTAAAAGGTGCTCCATGTATGACTTGATCTATTGTCAACAATAGTATGGCAACTGAAGTCATGGGGTATAAGTATGTAGACAAAGGAATGGGAGAAGTGGAGACACGAAGTTGGGAAGAATGGCCGGCAGCCAACGGCATTTCCTTCGTTTCGAACATCAATGGTTCTTTACTATTTTCCTTTTCCCCCTGAGTATATTACTCTCCAGGAACACGTCGAATCGTCGGCACTAATAACGAAACACTTCAAATCACCGGCACGTAAATAATGATCTATTTGTGTTGTAAAAGTGCTGTGTTATAAAGCTCACATGACCGTATGCAGTTGCGAGCGCCGTAAAACCCTCAACTATATAAAAAAAGCTGTTACTAAACAATAAAAACGCCACTTTTCGGGAAAACACAAGGTCAAATGATGTCGTCGTGTCTACGCCTCGTAGACAGTCTTCACATCAGTCAGAAAGTAGTGCCACTCGAGATTACCTGAAACTTTACTTTTACATACGCAGATAGGGTTGGGTTTTGTTTTTGTTTTTTGTTAGGGTTTTTTGGGGGGTGTTTGGTTGGGTTTTTTTTATCTAGTGCAGGCCAGGTCACCCGTTATCAACAACTCGAAATGTCGAGCACATGGAGTAAACAACACGATGGCCCGGACATTCACCCCGAGTGCTACATTCCGTTAAAAAAACAAAAAAAACTGTATGGCTGTACTTGAACATAGCACACATTAAAGAAGTCTGTCTGTCTGTCTGTCTGTCTGTCTGTCTGTCTGTCTGTCTGTCTGTCTGTCTGTGTGTGTGTGTGTGTGTGTAC
>NW_004797608.1:611014-636149 GCF_000002075.1 Aplysia californica
GGGGGCATGCGTGTTTTGTTGAGTGTTCTCTTTACAGCGCAACATGTGCTGCTGGCATAAATGAATATTATGTAAGGACGTTTCTAAATCTTTGTTGAAGCTTACGTCACAGGTGGTTATTGTGGATCTGCTTTCTAGCCAACCTACAAGGAGTTTACAGTAAGCTCCTTGCCAACCTATCAACTCACCTTCCCTCTTACCCACATAGCATACGCCTACCCCGACCTCCACGTCTCCGTATGTGTCTGCACGACAATCGCCTGCGTACGTGACAAGCGGAGAATGGGTGAGCTAAACTTACGCTCTGCGCAAAATGAATTTGGAGTACAGAAACAGCCGGCGGGGAAAACAGTTTTCAGCTCACCGTAGTAAACATGCCCCCCCCCTCCCCCCACCTACCTGTTCCCGGTGCAGACGGTTTGGTTCCCCTCTTGCTTGGTCAGCAGTTCAGGTCGACTGACCGGTCAGCTGTATGTTACGTCAGTGTTTCTGTCTGGGTCCTGGCTGAGCCCTCTGTCTGGGCCAGCGGCGGGAGCCTGGTCAGTCAAAGGAGACTTGGTTGTGGGGTAACGTTATGTCAAGGGTTAGAACAACACTGCAGTAGTACTCTGACAAAACGCCTTTTACTTGCTCACCGCAATTTTGAGAAATCAGCGATTTTCGGTTGTCTTATAATAGATCTATCTGTTGAGCACAGGGAATGACATTTCTCTTCAAGGTGCGAGACCAACCGAGATGTACTGTGCAAAATAGTTTAAATATTATAAGAAAAACGAAAAAAGCTGATTTCTCGAAACTGCTGTGAATAAGAAAAAGGCGTTTTGTCAACGTACGGCAGAACAGAGGCACAGCAGAGCTTTTGTGCCACGTGCTGGTGGAAAGGAAAAGAAAGTGAATGTGTGTACATAATCTCATTTTGTATGGATGGGTATGGTGTCGTATAAATGATATTATTATCATAACAGGAGGGATTGGTTCATGTGTGAATATCATGTCTTGTGAGCGTGCATGCCGGTTGTAGTCTTCTCTCTCCCACAATTCGACTTCCTTTCCTAGTAATATGTCCTTCCTCTGCTTTTCTATGCTCATCATTTAAACCTGTGTGGTGCAATGTTATGTTGGGTAAAAGTAAACTTTAGCCCTCCATTTGACAAGGAAGTCAGCTGACCCAAGACCACCCAGTCCAGCACCAATGGGAGGGGGCGTCTGAGGTGGATGACTTTATGTTTGTGACTTTATCCACCTGACCTTTCGATGTTCAACGTGGTAAAATTATTGTATGTATTCAGGAGACTTTCTTCACATCGTGACAATTTTCCCCCCCATTCATTCACCAACTCACCTGCTCCGTTGTTGTTCTCACCCCACCCCCTCCCCCAACCTTCCCCAGAGTTCGACGGGGAGACAGTCCTGTGTCGTGTCTGTGGGGACCGAGCCAGTGGCTTCCACTACGGCGTGCATGCATGTGAGGGATGTAAGGTAAGTCAGGGGATCATGTCTTTTGGCTAAGATCAAAGTTTATCTTTGTATGCCTATCTGTTCCCGACTTTTCTCCGGCCTTGTGCCCGCCCGATACGTGGGGCGGATACAACAGAAGCTGATGAGGCACCCAGAAATCCATTGTCTAGTGGAAGGATTACTGTCCTCTTTAAAAAAAAAAAAAGTCAGTGGATGTCGTGTCTCTACAGTCTACACGAACTCTACACAACACGATCTGGGTGGTTGGTGGGCGTTCTGGTCTTATCAGCTCCTTTTTGTTCCTTTCGAACTCCAACATGACATAAAAATATTTTTATATCCTCTGAAATCTCTCCTCCTCTTCTTTGTATGTTACTCTCTAGTAACAGAGTTCTAATCTTTGGCACTTAAAAATGACGTTGTGTTGCTAGTGCCTTAAAACTTATTTTAAAACTTAAACTAAATTTTACATGACTGCTTCATCTCACATTGTATGCAACCGCATGTACTCAGTCTAATCCCTTCCCCTGGCCAAGATCATGCAGCAAACCCTATAACTGAACAAAGCGAGCCATAAAAAATAAAAATAGCAGGACAAGGACCCCCCCTCCCTCACATTTAGAGTCACCTTCCTCTCTCTCCCTCCTCCCTCCCCACAACCTGAACAACCACCCAGATCCCTTTGAAGTCAGAAAACTATGCACCCATTTAACCTCCTGCTCATGACATTTAAAGCTGTCTTTTGACTCCTCTTTTATTGAGATATATTTTATTATATTTATTTGTGAGCATACCCCACTTATCTGGCTGGGTCACAAGTCAAAGATTTTTTTTTCTTTCCCTCATGCCTCTCTAAAAGTCAAAACAGAAAAATAACTAAAGGGGGTGCACTGCAATTAAGGAGAGACCTTTTTAGTGTAGATTTTTTCTATAGTTGAAAATTGGTTGGGGGGGGGGGGATCATGTTTGTGTTCAATTGTTCTTCTGCTGTTGTTTTTTCCCCTCCGTTCTTGGCAGGTGCTTTCTTTTGAGTCCAATGGGGACTTATTCAAGAATAAAAAAGAAATAATCAATGATTCATAATGCTTACTTATTTTTATCTCTGCACAGGCATTAGAGATAAAGAGACTTAGCTAAGTTATTTCTTCACAATATTTATAATGTTATGTATACTAAAAGCTCTGGTGGTCAGCCTTTAGAGTGGATCTTTTCTGAATGGAGAAGTTTGTGCCTTCAAGGGATTGATTGTTTATCCATGGAGGTCAACATGATCTACCACAATTTCATATAGGTGGCCTTCATTTGCTTTTAAATATATCGTGTCACAGTGACACAACAGGTCAATGACCACATTTAAACTTTCATTTAAGTTAATGTTGTTAATAGTAGCCTATTAATATTATGACTTTTTGAAGTGCCTTACTTACCCTACTAAGGATTTTTAGATTTTATTTTGCTGTTGTCACTATGAAACTTTCTTTCTTTTTTTCATTTTTTTTTGTTGGTCTTGCAATAAAAGGCAAATTGTGTAAGATTAATTACTTTATGTGCACCGCTTCCCTTCCTCTTTACTATTTTAGAAAGTCTTTCCATCTTGGAGTCTTTTCCATTTGTCTCTTTACCCCCCACCCCCACCCCCACCCCCTGCCCTCAAATCATTTCCCTTATTTCCTTTCTTGTTGTTAACACTCCTATTTTCTCATCTTCCCTTCCACCTGTCTGTTACAAAAACCTCTGATCCCTGTGCTGCCATTGCTTGCCCTCCTGGTGGTTGCTGTTCTATCTCCTGCAATGTACCTGTCAGATGTTCACCTGAAATTCTTTAAAATTTAAATAATCTCAACAGTGTGGATTCTACATTAATTGAGGTTTGTTTTTGTTCACTCTCAATCACTTTCAACGCTCACATTTTTCATGGCCTAACATTTCACTCAATATTTTATTCTTCTTGTAGGGTTTCTTCCGTCGTTCCATCCAGCAAAAGATTCAGTACAGGCCTTGCCTTAAGAATCAACAATGCAACATACAGAGAGTCAACCGAAACAGATGTCAGTATTGTCGGTAAGGTTCACACATCATCATCACCTTTTTCCATTGGGAGTCAGACTCATGGTGCTAAATATAAGAACCTCACTTGTGCAAGAATTCGTGACTGAACTAAATCTTGAAATGAATACAGGTGTTACCTTATGCTACTTAATTTAGCTGGTCTGTCATGTATTTTCTTCAAAAATGTGTATTATTAGAACGTTTCTGTCCCTTAAATGACGTTTGTTTTGTTCATGCATTTATACAATATTTATAAACTTCGAACAATTCAAGTGCAAATATCCTTAGCTCTAAATGATTGATTGTTTGTTTAAATTTGTCTCGCAGTGTATAGAAGCGTGCACTAACTGTATGTGCTTTTACCAATGTGTGTTGTTAAAAAAAAAATGCAGTCCAAAGTTTTGGTATTGTTGCGGGTGGCTCAGTATCTTTTTGGTTTTTATCCTCAGTCTCAAAAAGTGCATATCTGTCGGCATGTCACGAGATGGTAAGTTGACTACTTTTTACCTGACTTGTTTCCACGTACATGTTCACACACGTACACAATTACACACACAAATATGTACACGTTCACACACATACACAATTACTCACACAAATATGTACATGTTCACACACGTACACAATTACTCACACAAATATGTACATGTTCACACACATACACAATTACACACACAAATATGTACATGTTCACACACGTACACAATTACACACACAAATATGTACATGTTCACACACCTGCACGAGTTCACATGTAAGTATATACGTGTTCACACACACACTCATTCATACCTCATATTCAGAAACAAATATTATGTATGCATATCATTATAATTCTTATGTTGTTTGTGTTGTTTATGCTCACATAAGTATACCTAGGTACACTATGTTTCCATCAGTTTGCCATTGTGTTTATTTGCTTATAGGTCCTCTTTTAGCCGTAATAGGTTTGCTCTTCGGTTTACTGTGTGAGCTTTGGTTTGAATAAATCTCTTTCCATAATGTAGATAGAAAAGGGTGCTGGTATGATGAAGCAATTGGACATTTCCTTTTAGAAAAAAAAAGAAACTTCTCTTGGTTTTTTTATTTACTCTACTGTATGTCAATTATTTGGTTTTGTGTGTGTGATGAGTCATTACATGACTTTAAAGGAATTATATGGCTTGTCTTTTTCAGCTGTGCGCTTTGGTCGGGTGCCAAAGAAAGAAAAGGCGAGAATCTTTGAACAGATGCAGAAGAAAAACCTTGCATCTCAGACAAGTGAGCTCAACAGTCTGCTGGCCAATGACCTTGATGTCGTTCATGCAGTGGTGACGTCGCACAGACACACTTGTGATATCACGCAATTCCGCGCTCATCAGATGCGGGATCTGGCCATGCACAACCAGGAGTATGTCACTTGCCCGGCAAATATGGTGAGTGCAGTTATAAATAATGATAGCAATAAAACCATGCTTCCTGACTCACTGTGTTATCATTCATGTTGGCTCAGCGGAGTGTTGATAAGAGTCAGATTTGCATTCAGAGACACTTTTTCCTTCTCTCATTATGTTGAGATAAGCTTAAGTTCAAATGTTTATGCATTTGTTAAAATCCAACAAATGAAGCTGACATATAAAATATAAATCAACCACCTTGACATGCAGAAGAACAGCATAAGAGCCTAATCTGGATAAGCCAGAACAATGTACAGGCGACATCAGTTATCAAAACAATGAATGATTTTGATTGTAGAAATCAACGGAAGTGATCAAATATGTTGTGTGCAGACAGTCAAATCACAAACCCTTTTTTACATGTGTAGAAGAAGCTCCCATTTCCAAACAGAACTACTTCGTTATGTGTAGTTGACCGTTTTCAAGAGAAATAAACGGAGGAAAACTTTTATTATTCCAGGCATGTCCGCTGAACAATGAAATTGGGATGGACACCAATGCCAACCGGCACGACTTGACGGACTTTTCAGAGAGCTTCACACCAGCCATCAAGTCTGTGGTGGACTTTGCCAAGGGCATCCCTGGTTTCATCCTTCTCAACCAGGATGACCAGGTCACCTTGCTCAAGGTTGGCAGTTTTCATCATTCTTCTTGTATTGTCAAATCTGAGTAGTGTGTGTTGTAAGTAGAGACTCATTTCTGTTACTAAAGTTACTTTTTTTAAAAATTCATTAGCTCAGGAGCTCTATCCCAAAGCCAAAGACTATTGTTATATAATTTTTTTTCTTTGGAGATCTAATATTACATAATTTATTAAATAGTAGTAGTTTTTTATAAGTTCACAAATAGAGGTAAAATTGTTTCTGGAGATTTAAAGTACTTGTACGGGTTTATGTAGTGACATGTTTTTAATGGTAAACGTCCTTGTTATATTTTGTCATTTAGATATATGGAAATTTAGATTTGAATGTTTTTGTTCCCCAGGCCGGTACATTTGAGGTGCTCTTAGTGCGTCTGGCTTGTCTGTTTGACCCGACGTCCAACACCATGATGTTCACGGGGGGCAAGTTGTACAAGAGACAGCCCTCCACCGTAAGTTGTCTGTTCTGGTTGGGTTGTGTGTTTGTCCTGTGCTGCACACACATGAATTGTCCCATGTATACATACACTGTATAGACTTTCACCATCTCATGTATGGAATTGTGATGAAGGATGCAAGCTCAAAATAAATAATAAGAGCTGCTACAAGAACAAACATTCCGATATTTAGTCTGAAATATAGTAACTGGTGAGAGGAAGAGAAATGATTGGTACATGAGGCAGATCTGATAGTACAGTATATAGTTGCTGACAAGGTCTTGTTCCTACTGATACTGTCGACCACACCGCCCCTTCCCCCCCCCCCCCCCCAACCACTGAATCGCATACACATTCTTATATTGGTGAATAATATGAATAGGTTCATGTTATTTTATGACTTAAGTGTCTACTGTTGTAAATTTGCAGCTTTAAAAGTTCCTTCAAGAACATGAAAGCCACTGGACTTTTTAAAACATGTACCCATTCTTCCTTGGTATTATTTGAGTACTTTTGTCTTGTTCTTGTCTTACTCTGTTTAGTTATGTCTTTGTTGTAAAAAGCAGAGATTTATTCATGTTTTTGTCTGCTTGCCAGATGACGACCAATGCAGGTTTCCTGCTGGATTCTATGTTTGACTTTGCTGAACGCTTCAACAAGTTGTGTCTTATTGATGACGAAATTGCTCTCTTCTCAGCTGTAGTTCTCATGTCTCCAGGTAAGCAGGGTCTACTCCATGCTGTTTTCACTGTTAAGCTTGTTGATTGTAAAGACTGCATAGGTTTCATGACCCCAAGTTAGATCGTTCAGGATGCAAATTCGGTTTTGCCAACCGGGGCTGATTGGGGTACAGCTTGTCAGGAAGTGGACAGAGATACTTTGTAGAATAATTTGCCCACATGGGAATCAAACTCAATGTGCTGCTTGAAGTGGTGAAGAGCCTAGCCTATAAACCACAGATGCTGGTAGGCCTACTGTTTCAGTTTCAGTATTAGTTGAACAGAACTTTCTGCTAATGCATTCACTTAAAAAAATTAAAATAATACATTGATCGATTCATGAGAAGTTTTAAGAACTTTTTTCTTTTCTGCTGAAGATTTAACAAATCACCACTGTGTTTGTGGCGTGGTTTTCTAAATAAAGTCTGTGAATGTCAGAACAAAGTGACTGTATATATATATATATATATCTTCCACTTTTCCTCCGTTCCTCAGATCGGCCTGGCCTGCGTAATGTCGAGCAAGTGGAGAGAATCCAGATCAAATTGTCGGAGGCGCTGCAGAACATTATCAACATGAACCACAAGGAGGATGGCACGCTCTTTGCAAAACTGCTCATGAAGACCACAGACCTGCGCACCCTGAACACACTGCACTCTGAGAAATCCATTGGTGAGTAATGCAGACTGAGCTCGCTTGTGTAACTTTTTTTTGGTGTTGTTTCTCTTTATAATCCACTGCTTGTGGGTTTTTTATCCGTTCTGTTTGGTGCTATATTTTGTAATAAGTGCTTGTGTGTCTCAGTTGCTTTGTTGGTCTGCAAAGGAAATAGGAAATGATCAGTGGTCTTAGGTCTTCTGTGTAAAGGATGGCTTTGTGCACATAACAGATTGCAACACTATTGTTTCCAACTGGGGACTGATGCGGTAAAATAGAAAAGAAACTGAAGTGTTTATTTAATATGGTGTCTTTCTTTCTATGTTATAGCTATTTTGAAAGAGTTTTAGTCTTTGAACAGTTGGAGAGTGTTTCGGATAAACCCTTTTCTATTTTATCCCTTGGTTGTGTCGCAAGCTGTCACAATCCTTTGTATAGATATCCTGGTCTTTAACTGTCTTACAAGTTCCAGCCTGTTTTCATACTGTCTGTCTAGAGGTGGAGGAAGGGTGTGGGGAGGAGGGAGAGGTGGCTTGATGATTGTTTGGTTGTTTTAATGTACAGCTAAATTTGTTTGAAGGAGGGGGGCTATGGTATTGCTGAACTGCTGGGTGTTATATTTATAGGTTTTGTTGAACAGATCTGCCCTTTGGTTTACTGGAAACACTTCTCCGAAATGACCTTTTTCAGCGAGGTGATCCTCTGTCTTTCTACGTAGAATTCTCATTTTATATTTAGTTGGTTAACACGTGGTCACCTTGTTTAATTTGGTATTTTTATTATAGCCCTTTGAATGTCAGTGGGAGGTAATGTGGCCTTTGATAATAAACTAAAGGCCAGAAGTACAAGGGCCATGTGGTTAAAACTAGAAATACACAGTTTTGAACTTGGTGAGTTCAGTGTGACACTGACTTTTAGCATCCTGAAAACAACTTCTGCTTTCAGATTCATAGAAGCTTATTTTTGCCTGCGGAGTATCTCTCTTTTTGCCCTTCACCTTTGCAGTCCTCCTACCATCTCTTGCCTCTGGTTGGATGTATTTCCTCACTCTCAGCAGCAGACCTGAAACCCAGTGTTGACATTTAGAAATGTCATTGATTTCTGAAACCCATACACCTTTGAACTTTCTGGAACCCATCCCAGTTTTTTTTTGTCTTTTTTTTTTTTTTTAAATACATTCTCCTCTCCTCCCACACTGCTAAAATCGTCCTTCTGACTTACACTGTCTCAAGACCAGCAACGCTAATCTAGGATCAATAAGTTGCACTAGGACTTGCAGCAAGACAGAAATAGATTTGTAAGTTTAATGGGCCAAAGTGTTTTCTTTTCATTTGTATTGATTAAAGTAGTGGAGAGAGAACCTGGCTTCAATTTGTCTTTGTTTTGTTGACTTGTGAGGAAGGAGTGGATTATATTTGCATGTATGTAGCACTGAATCCTTCTTGTTTGTGTATTGCACTAACCACAAATGTGGTAAAACTTCAGTGTATGCCTTATTTATTTATATTTATTTTGAGTTTGGTGTAGGATAGAGGGGGGCTATGCAGAGTTTTTGCATCTAAGCTCAGAAATTTTAGACAGGCATCTATTTTTCAAACTGAAATTGTTTAACAAACATCTATAATGTATTTTAAGAGAGGGAAGTATTTGGATATGTCATTGCTCAATCCGATAGAAAGGGATGTAAAAAAATATGGTGCAAAATTACTCAAATTGATGTAATAGACAAGATAAACGTTTGGATGATAAGGTAATCATTCCAATAAACATGTAATTTTCTGATGTGGTCGGTAGCCATAGTTTTTATGCACTCCTAAGGATTTCAGTCATTCAGCATTCCCAAATATACTTAAAGTGATTTTCCTCGTGGTTTTCCTCCCACTCGAATAGTCTGCTCTCTGCAAAAAGTCTTCTGCAGCTCAGGGTGGCCTGGTTTTTAGAATTTTGTGTCTGTATTTGTTTGGGTTTTTGAATTTTTTTCTGTGGTTGTGCAGTACCTCAGTCATCTCAGGTCTATTCTTTTGATATGTGGGGCAAGGCGGGGTGAGGGAAACTCCCACACCATGGCCTACTTTAATGTTGCAGTCTGCAAACAGTGAGAAATTTGCCCTACTCTCCTCCAGGCTGCTACTGCTCTCTTTGGTGGATGGAGGACATACAGAGAAGGGGGCTGGGGTTGGGGGGGGGGGAGAAGTTAGTTCTGGTGATGATTATTTTCAGCCTCTTCGTCCGGTGTTTCATTCTTTAGCTCTTGGGGACTAGTTGTTTGGCTTCTCTTTGGTTGAAGGGAAAAAGTCTTAACTATGGAAATAAAAGTTGTAGGGAAAATTAGATTATGATTGCAGTTTGGGTTTTTTTGTAGTTGTTTGTTTGTTTTTTTACTTTAATCTTCTGCCTCTCATTTTGGTTCAGGGTCATTCGAAAGAAAATCAAAGGAAAATAAGTTATTTTTGAATAACATTCTTTGTCTTGATTTTTGAAGGTGAAGTAAAATATTGTTCTTTATAATAACTGAAGCAAAGATTTCACTTATCTGGTCGTCTATCACCTTTTTTACTTATCCTCACACTTTATTCCGAGGAAGCATCAAAGATTTTTAGGACGTAATTATACACTGTTGCCACACACTAGGGAAGATTGACACCTCCTTAGTTTCAGTAATCATTATGTATTCCATATTTATCCAGCCACAAAGAAAGAAAAATCTTAGAAAAATTTCAGCTCGTGTGCATTTTGTGTAAATGTCAAATCAATCAGCAGAAGAGAAGAGCTTCTAGCAGGGGTTGGTGTTTTGTCTGTGCGTATGGCTCAGCATATGTCGCAAGTTATGACAGGCTTTCAGATATGTAATAAGAGGGAGGTTCAGTCTTATGGTAACTGAGTGTCTTTTTCAGAGTGGGAACTGTTCTCAGGTTAGAAATGAAAGGAAATGAAAGCTTAATGGATCTTGGTATGGAAATATGAATGGCAATGACTTGCAAAGCAGTGGGTATTTAACCTAAAAACAAATTTGAATAATTCTTCGTCGCTGCAGTTATGTGGTGCAATAAGTTTAAGAGTCAACTTTGACTCATTCAAAAGGGCATGATCGGCTCTCATGACCACCCCGTGGTACAACTAACATTGTGTGATATTTTTTCAACCTGCGTGCAGTGTCATCTCTTCCAGTGCTCTCCCTCCAGAGGGGAAGGGGAAACTGGGATGGGTACTTTTTATTTCCAAGAGTGTGAAGAGGGGAGGGGGAGGGGATGACATTTGAGGAGGTGGGAGAACTTGGTCACTGGGTCACACAATGTGGGTCAACAGGGTGTAATAGTTTGCTGGGTAATTTGCATACTATGGCATAAATACACATATTAAAGGGGATTGTCTTGCCTATTCCTTTACTGGAAAGATATTTGGGGAAAGTTTTTGCCACTTTTGGAAGATTTTATTTTCCTCAAATGAAGACGGGGGGGGGGGGGGGGGGGTCAAGGTTAGGGATTTTATGGGGGGGGGGGGGGAATGTGTTTCTTTTTAAACCTCTTTTGAACAGAGTGGCAGGTTCTCTTATTATAACTGCCTGTTTTCACGTTTGCTTTCTTTGATTACAGTCTTTGTCTTTTAATTGCCCCGTCTGAATGTTTTGACGCTTTTTATACTTTCTAATTGAAGTTGAATTGTTTTTAACCTTGTATTGTATTTTTGTTCCCTGCTGATATTATAGACGCGTGTTGTCTTATCTGTATTATGCTGCAAGAGAAATGTAAAGAATTTAAGCAGACAAAGTAGAGAGAATATAACATGCCCTCATGTCTGATGTTTTTTGTATTTTCTTTTATGTCCAGCGGGCCAGAGATCCAATCATGAGAAACGCGAACGACAGAACACAGATGACTCAGATATGGACTTCCAGGAGTCCCTCAGCACCAGGTATAGGGAATAGTTGTTTCTTCCGTGTGGTGCTTTTTTTGTTGTTGTAACTTCTTACTTCTCAGTGATTGTAGTTAGTGGTTATGGTTGTCTTTTCCTTTACTTGGCAGGGGGGGGGAATCAGTTTCTAGTCCATTAGTTTGAGGTCAAAAGTTGCAGCAAATGTCAATCAATACATGGTGCTAATTAGGTGCAAGAAAGCATGGTATATCAAAATTATAAATACTCAGCTTTCTGCAGTTTTCACCTGTGGTGACAATTTGCTTTCATTGGAATGTTCTAGAACAAAAAAGAAAAAATAAATATAAAGATGGATAGACATTGTCCAGGTATCTGGAGAAAGCTGTCATTGCAATAAGCACTTGGTGAAACACACACTATTATATTCTGTACCTTTTGAAATACTTATTTAAAAATTTATTGTCTGGGGTGTAGTTTTTTCCAGTTTTTTAAAATTATCTCAAATTAAGCTAATGATATAACATGGCCTTTTACTTAATATTTTGCCATAGTATAATTTGATAGTAAGCACTCGCTGCTTTGCATATTCTGTGTCAGATAAAACATGTGTTTCTTATGTTATATGATTGAGTATAATTTGAAGCCAAATATTTCTTTTTGATGAGTGAAAAAAAAAAAAGGATAAGAAAATAGAGCAGTTTACAATGATCACCATAAGAATATGACATACTTTTCCTTCATTTTGACTTATTCTTGAATAATACAAGGTGGTTTATGTTTGTTCTGTTCCTTGAAATCTCAGGTCTGGCCGTTCATCACCGACACTATCGGAGACATCTAACATGACAATGACCTCAGGCTACAGCGGTGAGACAGAAAACAGTAACCTTGTGGTGGGACAGAGGATGCCTTTGGAGGCTTCCAGTCATCAGCAGGTCAGACTCAAGTTTGATCTATTTATACAACTTTGATGTTCTGCACATACAAAATGAGAAATAGAATGAATTCAAGTCAAAGAAGTTTTATTTGGAGGTGTACCACCTCACAATTTTAAGACTTGATTCTTTGGTTAATTTCACAAGCATCTTTAGGTTACTGCAGAATAAGCTTTAAAGATAATACACTCAGATCCCTGTACTGTAATACCCTCAAATCTTTGTACTTAATTCTAATGGTCTGAAGAGAACAGTTTTCAGCAGTTTACTATATCCTCTATGATATGCACTAAGATTATGAACTTGAAAGTCTGTCCTCACAAAACTGCAGTTAATTACAGTATACATACATATATATATATATATATATATATATATATATATATATATATATATATATATATATATATATATTTATATTTATTTATGTACCTATCTTCAGATTTTAAAAGAAATTTTCTAATGTTTTCAGTTGCCTGTTCCACCGCAGGTTGTGCTTCGCACACCGTATGGTACCTTTTTCCGTGAGGAAGTCTCAGGCTTTTATGGCTTGATGGCTGACCAGCCTCGGCGTAGATGTAACACACTGGATCGTGACACACTGACTCGGCCTAGGCTACACACCATAGAGGAGGGCAATCGAAGACGCTACACTCTTGATAGGGACTATATCAACAAAATGGTGAACAGGTGAGTCTGCGAATTTGTTTTACGATTTTTATCAAAATCAGTGAAAGAACAAAAGTCATAAATTATTACCGTGGTGCATTTGCAGATTGATACTAGTGCTAGGCCATGACTTTTCAACTACTGGTTGAATTATAGTAGAAGATACTGGAGGCCAAAAATGTATGTTTATATTTTGACTTGTGTATTTTTCTGACATGAATTGCAATTGCTTGGAAAAGCAACTACTTCTCAAGTGTTGCTTTCTTATCTTAATGCATGTATATTTCAAATTTGGTGCACTGAATGAGATTACATTATTTATAGGTAGCAACAAGCTACAGGCTTTACTTTGTCACATTCAGCATATAATTGTTCTTCAAAACGTTGCACCAAAAAAGCTTCTTGGTTCCTTAGAAAGTAACTTGGTATTTATTTACACTAAAACTGTTATAAATAAAAAAAGAAACATTGCTTTTGTTTGTCTTATGTCCAGATTAAGTGATCGCCTTGAGACCCGGAATGCTGTCCGAGGAGACTCTGTTCCTCCTTCAATGTCCAATTCTGCGGCAAGCTCTCCAATCCAGGAGGAAGGAAACAGCATGTACAACGTCCCTCACTCGGCGGCGTTCACTCCCATCACAGTCCCAGAGGGCGCTGTTGGCCATGCGACAGCTTCGGTGGCTCACACCAGTTCCCTGGCTGCTCCTGAGACCGTGCTGGCAGCGGCAGCAACTGCAGCAAGAAGTGGCTCGTCTCCTACTTCGCCAAAGTCAAGGTGAGTGCCACTGGTTTGTTTATCATTGTTTTATGTTCTCAATTTTGTAATTGTTTGTTCCATATGTTGTATGTTCTAAATTCTGCTATGGTTTGTTCCTTTTGAGGATCAAAAAGAAGGACTTCTGTGATTGCCTACATTCAGGTAAAAAAAAAACCACCTAATGTTTGATATTTCTATGCTCATCTCTTTTGGATTAAATTCTTAATAAGTACTGTAATGTTTAAAAATATAAACATGTCCTTTCTTGTGAAAGGCCATCAGTGTTTTAAAAAATGTATTTATTTATTAGCGGTACATTTGTTTCCTAAGATGGCAGCTTCAGACTAATTTAGTGATCTCGTTTGTTTTAGTAGCTTCCATAATGATCTAATTTGTGTTTCCCGTTTCCCACAGGTCCCGGTCTGGCTCATTCACTCAAGAGGACTACATCAACATGCGGCCGCGTTGCTACAGTTTCCACTTGAACAGCGAGGGCAGAGCGGCCAGGATGTCCTTGCAGCACCGGATGCTGGCTGAGAGAGGAGATGAGCGTGACCAAATGTCTTCAGACAGTGGACAGTTCATGTCGCCTGAGATGCGCCGTGGCAGCGTGGGTGCTGCCTATGGTCTTCATAGCCGCAAGCAGTCTCTGTTGGTTGACCGGCCGCTGTCTTACATCAACCGGAGCGCGACAGAGATGGACAAACGGTCTGGAAATTTGCCAGGACATGGACTTCCTGTCATGAAGGTTAGTTGCAAATTTTCATTATCTTGTATGACACATTTGAAACTTCAGCAAGATATTTTCATGGGCCGTAAATACCAGTATTTAGAGTTTGTGCTTAGAAAACAGGCCAAGTTTCTAGCCAGGTAAAGGCTTGATTTTATCCAGTTACCTGAAATGCAGATCAATGGAAATTGCAGTCTGTTTATTTATATTTCACCCTTTCTGTTCGTACGTTTGTCATTTATTGTTCTTTGTTTTAAAAGTGTCATCTTTGTCAGAATTGACATAAATATAGGAAGATCATAATTACTATCAGGATAGTACTGGTATTGATTCTAAGTTTAAGAAAATTGTTGATGGAGCCCAAGTTTTTGATCTTGAATACTTTCTTGTTTGATACAATGCAGTTTGTTTAACATTTGAAGAGGGTGTTGGATTGAATGTAACTTGTATTATACTCATAGACCTTGCTTCAGAGTATTTCACCTTGCTCTGTCCCTAGCACATCATGCCTGATGGCTCCATCTATGGCATGCAACTGACCCCTGAGATGGCAGCCCAGCACCCAGCCCTGTGGCACCAGCAGGCTGCTTTGGCCATGGGGATGACCCCACCCATGTCTATGCCACTTTTGCAGCAGAGACCAAGAGATGAGCATACCCGACCCCTGGACTCAAGACCTCGGGAGAGAGAGGTGGCCAAAACTCACAACTGTGATGCTATGCGTGATGGGCTACAGAGAGACATAAGTCATAATCCAGGCTTTAGGAAGTATCCTACGGGGGCTGAGGAAAGTGGATTCAAGGCAGTGTCTGAATCAAAAGAAGGGCTTGTGTCTAAATCAACATCGAGGGCAACAACAGATACTCTGGAAGGCAGTGAGAGCAAGGAGAGGGCTGACAGAGGAAGCCTTCCTCTTAACCCTCCAACTCTTACCGTCCCCCCTAGTGGTCCCACTGAGTCACTTGACCAGCCCCTGGTCTCTGCCTCCCGACTGGCCGATTCTCCAGTCCCTGTTGCCATGAACACCATGACCTCAAGCAGCCCTGTGTCTACAGAGGCACTGGCCCCAGGTCCCAGCTCGAAGACCAACTCAGAACGAGGTTCACCTGTTCATGATGAGTCTGCTATGGAGAGTTTTGGGCACAAGAAGTTTGACAAGTTCCGGAAAGAAAAAGTGCCAGAAACATCAAACAGCAGTGGAGCTGAAGATACCGGGGTCTCTGTGAAGGAGGAGAAGATGGAGGAGGATGAGATGGCTGAGGATGGGATGGGTGACCATGATGGAGGTCAGGATTCAGAGGATGGTGATCTCAAAGTTGACATCTGTGATGTAAAAGAAGAGCAGAGGTCCCCGTTGGCTGATAGGGCGAGTCCGACTAGTTCCAACGGCTCAGTGCCATCACCCAGTGGAGGTGAACGGCCTAAACTGTCGGCCAAAGAGGCGCATCCAAACCTTTTAGCACATCTCATGAATGGAGGAAGTAAAAATGGGAGCAGCGTGAAAAAACTGGCCCCCCAGTCCATTGGTCAGTTGTCGGCTGGCACATCTCCGTCCACTGCTGCAACTATGGCCGCTGTGGGGCTCCCTCTGGGACTACCCTGGGCTATCAATGGACAAGGAGCATCCAGTGGGTGTCCATTCAAGTCTCAAGTGCAGCAGCAGCAGCAGCAGCAACAACAACAACAGCAGCATCCGATACTCAAGCATCATATGTTTGGCTCACAGCCATCATCAGCATCGTCATCACCTCCCTTGCCGTCTGCCTCTGCTCGACCCATGCACCCTCACCCCAGCGTGGGGTCACAGGGCCAGGTCATGACCCCTGACCTTGGGGGATCAAGTCACTCTAGTCATCATACAGTTTCCAGTCGTATGGCTGCAAGCAATAGCGAAGCAGTTGGTGCAGCTGACCAAAACTTTACAAACTCCAAAGAGGAATTCCATGCAGTCACCGTGTCTCACCTCAAAGACAAACTCTTGAGGAAATTTGACAGCATGGAGAACCTGCATAAGATCGCCAAAGAGTCTCCGGTTTCGGACCCAGGCTGCTGGTCTCCCCCTCATGCTTCTGCCTCTGCAACATCAACAGTGTTGGGCGCATCCAACAACACCACTGAACTGAATAAAGAGTTAGCCACCAAACTAACGCTGTCATCGTCAGTGGCAGGAGTGACAACAATGTCTGTTGTGTCACCTGGCATTTCATCCTCCATGCCATCATCCTCTGCCACATCATCATTGCGATGCTCAGAATCAACATCGGCATTCAGCAAAGGGCCAGTCCCTATTGTTTCTCCCTCATCCTCCTCTTCCGTGCTTCACAGCTCCAACCCTCCCCACTCCTCCCCCTCCTCCTCCTCCACTTCAACTGCTGGCCTACCTTCCCACTCCTTCGTGTCCCGTGGCCTCCCGCATCCCGCCATGTCCCACATGCTGCTCTCACAGAGCCTTCATACGTCGTCCCTCCCCATGTACCATTCCATGCTGACCAGCCAGCATGGAGCCCTACAAGGGGCGATGACCTTGAACCCCAACCAAGCCCCTGGCCCCACCCCAGGCTCAGGACTGCCCCCTCTAGCCAACATGCAGCACCTGGCTCAGATGTTTGCTCGTGCTCATGCTATCACTGGAGACAAGGCCGACAGGAGGTGAGTTCAGTGCTGTGTCTTTATATACAGTATTGTTGATTTGTATGCTTCTTTCACCATAAAGAAATAAACCTGAATGAAATTCTCATGGAGGAATGCCAAAAGTGACAATACCTGTAACGATTTAATTTAAGAACAAAGCATATTTATGATAAGTTCAATCAGCAGCAGGCCAAAGGTACTGTTGAGGTTCATCTGGAACCATCATATAGAAATCAGAAATACTAATTGACGTGATTTATGATACGCATATTGTTGTCTGCCTTTTAAAGTTCCAGAGAAAGAAAAAAAACAATTGAAATTCTGTTGTATTCTATAGTAATAAAAAAAATTGATGCTTCATCTTTTTTAAGTGCCCCAAACCAGAACTATCCTCAATGAGGTAAGATTAATGAGCTAAAAGCAGAGGGCATGAGTACTTCTAATTTGGTCAAAGTCAACAAGTTTGTCTGTGTTTGACTCATTTTACCTCAGCTTTATTGATGACTTCTATTATTGTGTCTCTTTTGAGTATAATGTGCCTGTTGTTTCTATTCATATTTAAAAAATGTTGGTATTGTTTTTGCCTTTCAGGATGGAAGTCGGAGCCCCACTTAATTTGACATCCCGAATGGAGGAGGGTTCATCATCACCTTCTCACACTTCCCAAGCATTGGCATAGACATGAGGTCGGGAGAAGCATGATGCTTATAATGGTTGTTGCAGTTGAAACAAACTCTGCTGCCAGTGAGAGATACACATGTCTGTCTGTGGACAGAATATATGGGAATGTGAAAAATCTTTTTGTGGTGTTTTGGAACTGTGGGAGAACCATGAGCAAGCAAAATGCATCTTGGGGTAATAATTGTATAGGCTAAGGACAAGTTGAGAGGGGAAGCATGCCTGGTTGTCCAGATATTTTGGATATAGAAAAATGTTCTATGTTTGACAAACAGGAGGAACAGAAGCTGAGAGATCTGCTCAGTTGACCCCTTTGTTTAGGGACAAAAAAGAAGTGCATCCATTGATATGCCTACTACATGAACTTGTTCTGTGGCATCCAAAAACTTATTTGAATCCTATTCCTTATAATTGAGGGATGTTCAGTTTCAAGCTGTGTTTTGAAGCAGAAACACTGACTTCATAAGTTATACCTTTTTGATTAAGTTTTTGGTTGATTTGTGTGATGGGTACTGATTTTGACTCATTTTGATGAGGAGGAGTGTATTGTGTAGAAGAATAATGTGAGCTGTCGTGTGTGTGTGTGTGAGAGAGAGAGAGAGAGAGAGAGAGAGAGAGAGAGAGAGACAGACTGACAGACAGACAGACAGACAGACAGACAGAGAGAGACTGAGATAGAGAGAGAAGAGAGAGACGGAGAGAAAATGGAGGAGGATTCAAAGGTCAAGTGACTGACCATTCAGCAAATTTTTATCAGGCCTTTAGCCTTTTTTCTGTACATATATTTATTTGTATGTTGCATATACGTTAATAAGATCCTGCATGATGTAGATGCAAAGTCTCTTTCTTGGTATGAGATAAATGTTGGAACTCGGAGCACTGATATGTTGTGTGTGTTTGTGTGTGCGTATGCCTTGTGGTCCTTTCCACGAGTGAGAACCCGATGGTGGTCAGGTGCCATGAAGCATCAAGGCAGCGCACACCCAAAAAATGAGGGTATCAATTTGTCACTAAGAAGTCCCAAACATACAATAATGTCATAGTCTGATTTTTCCATGGGATAAGTTACTAGAATATTAGGAATACAATTGGAGTAATTTGATAATGATCTCATTCATTGTAACTGTCTTTGTTTCTGAAAAGAATCAAATGGTAATTCCATGTTGTTTCAGGATCTGAATACCAACAGTATCTTGTATGTGACTTCATGCTCTGTATATTGCCGTTAGGTAGTCTTGCAACGCTTTCCACTTTCAAACTTCTTTTTTAGTTATCCAATATTGATTCAAATGATTTAAATTCGGAACTCTTGTACTTTTTATCAGTATCTATTGTTTTGTTGTGACTTCAATAAAGTATACCAATTGGAAATACCACAGACACGAAAGCTCAACACTTCAAGTCAACAGACACGACCTGTTTAGTTTCACTTGAAGAGAAAAAAAAGGCTTTCCTTTTCTTCCTCAAAGCCTGTTCATCTTCAAGCAAAGCAGCTACAGAGAACGTGAATGAAAGTAAATTGCATCTATTATCGAAACCTTTTGGATCGACAACCGTCCGTTCAGCAAGCTAAAAATCACTGTCCTTTTGTCACATGATATAATGTTGGAGCTTTCTTTAGCATTCTTGTTAGTACCTACTGTTTTACAATGCCCCTTGTTTCATCACTTTCAACCTTCGAAAATAATATATGTGCTCCTCTGCTAAGGTCGGCAGCAAAGACATCACGCCTGCTACATGACTTTTCAGTCTTCATGTTTTGCTTCTCTGTTGTGGGTTGACGACCAGAGAATATCTAATCATCGTTTCTTTTTTCCTTCTCTGCTAAGGTTGGCAGCAAATCAATTCAGATCTGTGCTGTTGTTGTTTTCTGGTGATATTAAAGGGTGCTTTTTGTTGAGAGCACAAAGTTTTAGTCTTATGCGTGGGACGATTATTGATCTTTTCCTTTTGGGTCAAAGGGAAGAGAAATTTGGTTCCTATTGACTGTTAAGAAAATTATTTATTTTCAAGTCTACCGTTTTTTCATATGTCATTTTAATTTTCTTGCGTAAAATTAGGTAATACTTTTATAATGTTCTACTTGAGTAGGCTTACCAGTATAGTTCTTATGGCATCTTTATTGCTGTTTTAATCAACTGTACGACTTGCAGCTGCCCAAATGAAGCCCCTTTCAGTGTGGGGGGGATGACAACCTAAAAAGGGTTATGTTATTGAGGCAGGTACGGATGGTTTGCTTGGAACAAAAGAAAAAAACAATAAAGCGTTACACTATGGCATGAAGTATGTGTATTGAAATAAATTATGATTTGCTTTGTTTTATACTGTAATGGATGCTATGAATGTTTATGTGGATGTTATTATAAATCAAATGTCTGCAATGATAATGTAAAAGCTGTCTAAATGAATATTCTTTCAGTTTGAATATTCCTTTTGACATGTTTTTACAGCTTTATTCTCAAAAAGCTGCCCCTCTTTTTGATATATTGCAGATCATTTTTGCATCTGTATGTGTGCGTTTATGTTTAGATCATAAAGAAAGAGAGAAGTGAGCCGAGATACTGTGTTGTAGATGAAAAAAGAAGTGTGTCTGGAGAGTAATCAGTAAATGGGGATGTGGGAATATATAAATGAAAACATTGCAGTGTTTGTATATATATATGTTGTAATGCTAATTAACTTACAAGAGATGATTTGTTTCTATGTGCACCTTTTGTTCTTGTGCAATGGTGACATATGTGCACATCGTGATGAAGAATGAGTGTTCGAAATGACCTTGTAAATTATGAATGTAATATATTTCTCTTAACATGCATGTGTATTTGTCTGTACATGTGTGTGTGTGTGTGTGTGTGTGTGTGTGTGTAAGGGAGAGAGAGAGAGGGAGGGGGGGAAGGGAGAGAGAGAAGCAGGTTTAGTGTGAAAGAGAGAATGATGTACAAATCTATATGAAAAAATTGTTGAGTTATGCACAGAAAAACAGAATATTTTGGTATTTCCTGCAAGAGTTTGTTGGTGAAGAGCTGGCTGGCCTCCTGTAATGTATTCTTAGAGTGAAAGTGAATCAGACAGAGATCAATATGTAACAAACTGTTACAGATGTATGTACTTTATGGATGCCATGACCAAAAG
The DNA here is from genome assembly GCF_000002075.1 of Aplysia californica. Classification (NCBI taxonomy): domain Eukaryota; kingdom Metazoa; phylum Mollusca; class Gastropoda; order Aplysiida; family Aplysiidae; genus Aplysia; species Aplysia californica. The sequence continues at coordinate 631,816 of NW_004797608.1, forward strand.
ATTATCACTGGAATGAACTGATTCCACATCATGTTGGGTGTTTTTTTTTTAGTTTAGATATTATGTAAATGTTCTTCATTTCTTTCTCTCCTTTCCCAGAGAGTTTTTTTTTCTACTTCCTTGCTATTTCTCTGATTGTTTTCCCCCCTGTTTCTCTCCGTTCCCCCTGCCCCACCCTGCCACCCAAATGTGTCAAAAGATGCACATTTGTATTCTAAACCAACTCACACTTTCATTCCAGTTGTTGTTATTAATATTACTATTAATAATGTTGTTGTAGTTATTATTACTATTATCATTATTATTATATTTTTTAGGCCTATTATTATCATTGTTATCAATGTAATTAAAGTTCAATTCAGTTAAAGGAAATGGTTGGGTGAATGACATATTTTGGAAAAGACAGGATATTTATATTTATTATTTATTAGTGTCAAGGCCAGTCATAACTGTTTTTGAATTACACGTTTGGAAGAGAACTCGGACATCATTATTATTATTATTGTTGTCATTATTATTTTCATTACTGTCGCAGTGTATCTTTATCATTTTTGTTTCTGAGTCAGGTTATCAGTGGGGAATTTGTTTCACCCAGTTCATCCCTCCTCTCCTTTCTTCCCTTCCTTCCTTCCTTCCTTCCTTCTTTTGCACCGTTCTCCCTCCAACTCCAACACCCCTACCCCCCTTCCTTCCTTCCTTCCTTCCTTCCTCCCCCCCCCCCCGGTCTCTCCCACCTATTTTTCATCTCAAGTGATGATAAACTTGTCTGGTCGTTCAAATGGGCTGTTGCTACAGGCTCAGTGTGTGTACACATCCCCCGCATGCTCTGGTCACTTGTATGTCCGTCAGTCTGAATTGGGTCCTATACTCATTCTTGCATGATCTACTACACTGATGACATGCAATATGGAGGCTGACCTTATTGTGTTGCAAGTACCATAAAACTTTTAATTTTAAAAAAAGAAAATAAGGAGGCTACTATTTCAGATTTTGAAGAACAAAAAGTCCCTTTGTTTCTACAAATTTAGAGTTTTTAGCATTTTGGTCATTTGAAGTAATGAAAAACCATTTTTCATATCCTGAAGTTAGCATTTCTTGTTTAAAGTGGGGAAAATTTGAGGGTCTTAACCAAGTCAAATAATTTAGTGTCTTCAGAAAATGTGTTTCTCTTCTCAAAACGATTAAATGTACAGATAATGAAAAACTTGACAGCACCCCCCCATTCGGCCTCATTTCTAAAATTCATCAAACTAAATAATGCTGGCATTTATTTTTAGCGGTATAAGTATATAGAAAAGAGCCCATAACAGTTTGAAATGTAAAATGGACACGAATAATGATTTGAAATAAAATAAACCTGCAGTCACACGTTCGTATTTTTTGGAACCATCTTTTTACTAATAAATAATTCAGCCGTTGAACGGACATGGGAGTGACCAGTGAGTGACCCATTCCCAGGACAACACAGCGCCTGTAACCCCTGCCCACTACCTTGTGTTTTGCACAGTGCATAATGTGACGTTTTCAATTAAAGTTCAGGTCTGCGGAAACCAAATGGCTTTTCTTGCTTTTGTTTTCTGTTGTTTTGGCTTTCTTTTGATAATATTCATGGGTGGTTGGCGGGTACTCTGGTATGATAATTTGCTCATTCGGGATCTATTTTGTCAAACAAATCAAACATTATATCATCTTTATCTCTCCTCTTTCTTTTTTGTATTTGTTACTCTCTTGTAACACCTCTAATCATCGGCAATTGTTTGACCTAATTGTGTTGCAAGTGCCGTAAAGCGCTTACTAGAGCAAAAATCGGTAATATTCTCTGAACCATGTCTCGACCAGAAATTCCTAGAGCAGCTCTTGCGGCAAGAAAAACACATGAAAACCTTTTTCTGTGGGCAATACTTTCCTTTACATAGATCACTCGGCATGAGATGAGATGGTCGAGAAGTGGCTATCTAAGTTATCGCCCTCCACCGATGGTATCTAACTGAGGGGAATGGTGGGCGTTGAAATTCCTCAAACGATGCGAGTTCAAGTTCAAGATCGCTTCATGAAAACAAAAACTGACAACCTATTGCTATGATTTCAGAGTTAAAAACGTTTTGCTTTCCTGACTCTCGAACCACAAGTTCTATCGGAGGTGAGCGTGAAATTCGAAAGTTTAGCCCTCTAAATAATAACAATAATAAAAGATAATCGATAGCATTTGTATAGCGCAAATCCCCGCTCAACAGCAATGTCTATGCGCTTCCCTATCTTACCATCTTAAAAGGGACATAAAATCCTGTTTCATAGCACAACCTTACGTCGACCGTGTCAACATTTCGGCATCAATGAAAGGCCGACCTGCATCTGTGCTGTACAGTAGCGGTTAGGTGCTTCGCTGTCGCACGTCCAGAGACCCGGGTTCGATTCCAGAGTGGGGAGAACATGACTGTTTATCATCTGGGTCTTTCTGCTGAGATGTTGCATGTATCCGTCTCAAATCGGGTTAGCCCTGGCAGGCAGGGTCGGAACCTAGATAATCTAAATAGTGTCGAAGGTGGAGTAAAAATCGCCCACATTTAATTTTGATTTTGAAAAGAGAGCTGGTAAGAAGACAAAGTTGCCAACAGTAAAGAGATATGGTCATGACGTCTGGGAGGGGCTTGTGGGGGGGGGGGAGTGGCCCGTGAGTACTGTACTGCTTATGATAATGAATGTTTACCATCGATACAATTAAGACAATTTGGGAGGCAGAATGCTTCGATTCTGCATGTCAAGGCCAACTTGGAATGAGTGGGATACAACACGCTACACACTGACGATGATACTCGATTTAATTTTTTTTAAAGTATTTTCCCTATCGGGATTCGAATTCACGCCTTAAGCATGCAATGGCGATGAAATGGTACAGGTTTAACGCCCCTATCAACACTGTTAGGTTATTTTAGTAGAGGCGGGACCTCCGAGTTTAACGTCCATCTCCGAAAGGGCCGAGCCAAGAGGGAAATTCGTGTAAAGTGCCTTTCCCAAGGACACAACGTCGGACCGAGCTGAGGTTCGAACCTCCGAACCCGCAGTCTCACGCCGGTAGCCTATGCACTAGGCCACCGACGCCATGGCGGTGAGCCCAGCCACATTTTTTAACCCTATCCGTACGCCCTGGGGTCATTTTCCCCCATGTTGTATGGATACGATTGTAAAATACGACGTCGGATAGGGTTAAAATGTAGGTGTTTTGACCAAAACCTATACCAGAAGAAACATAATAATCAAATTGCTACTACAGTGGAAAAAACCCATACACTTGTTATACGTAGGACACATGCAATTCTTGGCCATTGGCAAGAGGTTATTTAAAACGATTGGTCGTTGGCCAGATCTGCTGAACGTACATCTATGAACAGATCAGTGCGAACTTGAATTGGTACACGAAAGCTTTTATTTTTAAAAGTTCAAATCCTATTAGGCTCGCAACTATTTTCCTCGTCTGTCCTGAGTTTATATCGAGAGGAATCAAAAATCATCCTCATCATCAATGCCTTTTACCCCTGGCAGGGTATAGGCCACATACAAGCTCCTTCCATTTATCTTTGTCCTGGGCCATCCTTCCAAGCTCGTTCCAAGTGACATTCATCTCTCTCATGTCCCTTTCCACGCATCTCCTCCCTGGTCCCCGGGGCCTACCCCTGCCTCGTGCTCCTTGTCGGTTCCACAGCTGTGACTGTCTTGTAAGAGACAAAAATAATGTTCCACTATTGAAATGACGTACGCAGTGCCTTGCGGGGGGTTCAACTCAAGGCAAAACAATAATGAGTGCGCGTGTATGTGTGTGTGTGTGTGTGTTTGTGTGTGTGTGATGTGTTTGTGTGTAATATGTATGTGTATATATGTGAGACATATATATATATATATTTTAAAAATTTTATACAGCCTCGCGCGCGCGTGTACACACACACACACACACACACAAACACACACACACGCACGCACGCACGCACACACACATACGCACGCACGCGCGCGCGCGCACACACACACACACACACACACACACACACATATCCATGTTCTGTTCCGTATGCACCCACATATACCTCAAGCATTTACGCTCTGTTCTATTGATGCTTATTATACCGACTATTGGATTGTCTTTGCTGCTATGCCTGTCGATGTTCCAAATTTAGAATAACAAAATTTGTGGGACTAAATTTGGTGAACAATTTCGGACTTTTTGTTTCGATTTTCATAATTACACATGTATATTCTCCGTGAACACAAAGAGACAGCTTATCACCTCAATATTCATACCAACATTATGTTATCAGTGCCAGACCTGGACCTTAAGCAAA
>NW_004797608.1:639017-641517 GCF_000002075.1 Aplysia californica
AAAACTCACTAAAGTAACATAACAAAGTTGGAACTATCAGGCAAGATAATATATTAAGTTAAACCATTTCGAACTTAACTTACGAACCACAATGACAAAAAAATCCAAAGATTTTGAAAGTAGACTTTTTTTTTATTGAATCAGAAAAACACTATGCAGGAACAAGGGTTATAATAATAGAAAAAGGAAAAGTTTTGAAAATATAAAAGTTAACAAGGTACATGTACTCACTTTTCTTTTCTAAAATTTCAGGCCGAGTGCAAATCCAGCAAAAGGCAGTATAAAAAGTAAAATTAACAATGTCAATGATGATTGTTATGACAGTCCATTAACTAATTTATCATGTCTGGATGCAGTAAGTGACAGTGTACCAAAGTTTGAGACATTCAAAGACAATAGGAATCCTCGGGCTTTTAATTCCCATTTTGTAAAGCCACTAAATTCAATTAAAATGTTTTTTCAATGTATATTTTGTTCTCAACTTATTTGACAGGTTGCTTGGAAAATTATTATCAAGAAAAGTTAAAAACATTTTAAAGTTATTGACTGTAATACGAAGCATAAGCTTTCTTACTTTAATAAAAGCATGCATGGAACACATAATGTATGATTAAAGTTTACCTAGTTGTAAAAATGATTGAGTGGTCCTTTTCGCACGTTATCGAAAAAAACACTTGGAAAAGAATTTTTTAAAGTTAAGAAAGATAATAATTACTGATATGAAACTGATAGTACGTATGTACAAAATGCGCCGTGACACGCTGAATGCATAAATCCAGACAAAGTTAATTTAGGAACAGTTCAAACATAGAAAAGAGAAAAGTTAACATTACTTTTATAATTGTGCTCACCCCGGTAGGCCTATAGATCTACACTTTCAAATATTACCTTTGAAAAAGTAAGTAGGCTCCATGAAGCATTATGTTATCTATACATATGTGTTTGTGAGTGTGTGTCTATATATGTATATATATATATATATATATATATATATATATATATATATATATATATATATATATATATATATATATATATATAAAAGTATATATGGTGCCAAGAACTGGACGGTGTACCAAAATATGCCGAGAAGCTTAATCGTTTCCGTATTAAAATGCCTCAGGGGAATTCTTGGTGTCAAATGGCAAGGTAAAATATCGCACATCGAAGTTCAAAAACGGACAAATGCCGATAGTCTGCTTTCTAAACTCAAAAGAACTCAACTTCGCTGGGCTGGCCATGTTGTAAAAATAAATAATGCCAAATTCCGAAAGGCAGCATTCTATTCTGAACTGTCCTCATGGAAGAGTAAGGTTGGCGCTCAAAAAAAGCGCTACGAGGACACCCTGAAAATGTCTCTGGAGGACTTCAGCATATTCATCGACACATGAGAGCTTTGCTCGTGACAGACCCAGCTGGAGAGAAGCAGTCACAGTGGGTAGCAAATTATGAGGTTTCATCAACGCCTACTCTAACAGTTAGAGTAGGCGTTGGGTTTCACGAATAACAATGCTAAAACCAAGAGAGAAGCCCACAAGCTGCGCTCATCCACAAGAGGAAGTGGAACTTTTAAATGTTCAAAATGTGGCAAACCTTTCTCATCCAGAATTGGTCTCATCGGCCACAGCAGAAGCCATATCTTAATATTGAAACAGGAGAAATTTTCTCTTTAGCGGATGTATTGGTCATCGTCAGACATCGAAGGACGGGATTTTATATGTGATAGTTTATCTGTACTGCAACCATGTTCGCCAGATGAGACGTTTAATGCGCTGTATCGTTCACAGCAAGATGAGATATTCGATGCGATATAATATTGTTCATGACAAAATTAGATGTTTGATGCAATATACAATTGTTCATGATAAGATGAGATGATTGATATAATATTGCCCTGGGCAAGATAAGATGTTTGATGCGATATAATATCGTTCATGACACAACAGGATGAGATGTTTGATGTGCTGTATCTGAGATAAAATGTTAGTGTGCTGTATCGTTCACGACAAGATGATATTTTAATGCGGTATATCGTTCACGACAAGATGTGAAGTTTGATGCCCTATTTGTTTCACGACAAAATGAGATGTTTGATGCGCTGTTTCTGCTCGTATCCCAGCTCCTCGTTAAGGCTGCGCAGTCTGACCAACTTCTCCTCGTCCAACACCGCCAGCACGTAGTCGGGGACATGGCGGCCTTGACCTTGCTCCACCAACACCAGCACGCGGTCAGGGTTCACCGGGGTCACGGCAGACGTGCACATCTGAAAGTTTGCACCATGAGATATGTAGGGAAGATGTATACATCTGAAAGTTTACATAAGAAAAAATGTAGGGAGATGTTCACATCTGAAAGTTTGCACAGTAAGATATGTAGGGGAGAGGTACACATCTGAAAGTTTGCACAAGAAGAAATGTGGGGAAGACTTACATATCCAAAATTTTGCACAAGAAGGAAAGTTGGGGAAGGTAAGTATACACAGATCTAATGTTGTAACAAA
>NW_004797608.1:646517-657251 GCF_000002075.1 Aplysia californica
CAGCGTCCTGTGAGTTGTGCCTTTGAATGGTTACGAGTGTTGTGGTGAAATTTATTACTTGAGTGTTCAGTTCCAATGCAGGATGAAGAAATTGATGTTTAGCTAACAAACAGATTTAGATCTAGAAATCAAAGCGACAATCCATTTACTATGCACTTGACTATCTTCTACCTGCTATAGCTTAATTGTGCACGCCCACCTTTTAGCCCCACGAGCAGCCCCTGCCAAAGACATAATATATTTCCATATGGAAGGCCTCTGGAGAATTCTTGGTGTCAAATGGCTGGATAAAATACTGCACACCGAAGTTCCCAAACGGGCATATATCGACAGACTGCTTTCTAAACTCAAAAGAACTCGACTTCGCTGGGCTGACCATGTTGTAAAAATGCCTGATTTCAGAATCTCAAAGGCAGTATTCTGTTCTGAACTGTCCTCGGGGAAGCTTACGGTTGGTGCACACAAAAAAGCGCTACGAGGACACCCTGAAAATGTCTCTTGAAGACTTCAGCACAGTATTTATATTCTTTGAAATATGAGAGCCTTGCTCGGAACAGACCCAGTTGGAGAGCAGCAGTCACAGTGGGCAGCAAATCATATGAGGCTTCACGAATAAAAATTATGAAACCATGAGACAATCCCACAAGCTGCACACATCCACAAGCGGAAGTGCTACTTTTCACAGCCTTGGTCTCATAGGCCATAGCAGAAGCTATAAGTATCTTACTCTGTGAATCTTCTAACTGTACAGCATGGGAGGAGAAACATTCTCCTCTATGGATGTATTGGTCATTGTCAGACATTGATGGGCCAGCTTTTATAATGTGATTGTTTATCTGCACTGCAACCATGTTCGCAAGATGATCTTGGATGCGTTATACCTGAGATGAGGAGTTTGATGCGCTGTATCGCTCAAGACAGGATTATATGTTTTATGCAATACTATAATATCATTCATGACAGGATAAGAAGTTTGATGTGATGTTAAATAGTTCAAGACTTCATGGGATGTTTGATGCGAATAAATATCGTTCACGACAAGATGAGAGGTTTGAAGTGCTGTATTGATCACGACAAGATAATATGTTTGGTGTAATATACTATCGTGCATTACAAGATATTATTTGATACTTAATAATATTATTGTTCAGTACTTTGTGAGATGTTTGATGTGATATAATATCGTCCATAACAAGATGGGATGTTTTAAATGAAGAAATATCGTCCATAACAAGATGAGATGTTTGGAGTAAAGAAATATCGTTCATGACAGGAGAAAATGATTGATCCGATAAAATAGTGTTTAGAACTTCATGAGATGCGAATTAATGTCGTTCACGACAAGATAGGAAGTTTGATGCGCTGTGTCTTTCTCGGCTGAATTGATGTTTGATGCGATTTAATATCGGTTATTAAAAGATATGCTTGATACGATATAATATGTGAGGCATCGTGGTGGAATCAGGCTCTCGTCAAAATAATCAAATTGAAGAAACTTCCATTTTTCCGCAGGTTTGTGAATTTTTATCAAATTTTTGTTTTTGGGCTTAACACCTTTCATACCCATTAAAGAACTCATTTCTGTGTGGTTTTTCTGAAAAACGTTGATTAAAGGCACAAAAGATGTCAATTTTCAGTTACCACGGCCTCTTAAGCTAAGGAAATAACTATTCTTTGCAGACCATTTTGTCACTAATTTTACCTCTGTAAATAGGTGACCCCCACATCCTTCATTCTCAAATATCTCGACTTGTATTTAAGATAAACTGATATTTTTTTCATCCAAATAAAGACAGTGAACAAGCTTTAAGATGATACCAATAACTCGATGTGCCCAAAAATTGACGAGAGCCTGATTCCACCACGCTGCCTCGCATATTGTTCTGGACAATATAGGATGTTTGAAGGGAAATTGTATCCTTCAAGACTTCATGAGATGTTTGATGAGATATAATGCCATTCAAGACAGGATGGCACGTTTGGTTGCTGTGTCTGAGATAAAATTAATGTTAATGTGCTGTGTCTGAGATAAAATTAATGTTAATGTGCTGTGTCTGAGATAAAATTAATGTTAATGTGCTGTATCGTTAGCGACAAGATGATATTATAAAGCGCCATGCCGTCCACGACAGGATGTGAAGTTTGATGAACTGTATGGTTCACGTCAAAATGAGATGTTTGATGCGCTGTTTCTGCTCGTATCCCAGCTCCTCGTTGAGGCTGTGCAGTCTGACCAACTTCTCCTCGTCCAACACCGCCAGCACGTAGTCGGGGACATGGCGGCCTTGACCTTGCTCGACCAACACCAGCACGCGGTCAGGGTTCACCGGGGTCACGGCAGACGTGCACATCTGAAAGTTTGCACAATGAGATATGTAGGGGAGATGTATACATGTGAAAGTTTACAGAAGAAGAAATGTAGGGAGATGTTCACATCTGAAAGTTTGCTGAAGACGAAATATGGGTATATATTCACATCTGAAAGTTTGCATAAGAAGAAATGTGGAGGAAATGTTCACATCTGAAATTTTGCGCTAGAAGGAATGTGGGGGGGGGGGGGGGGGAGGAGAAAGTATAGGTCTAGATAGCTCAAGTGTTAATAGTAATAATAATAAATAGTATTTGTATAGCGCATACCCCCGCTCAACAGCAAGATGTATGCGCTTTACGCTTTATTATTTCCCCAGCAGACCATAGAACATTCAGAAACATTCTCAGCTTCCCGGGAAGCATACAGTGCAAGCAGATGATTAAGCGCTCAAACACTAACAAACTGACAATTTAAAATCTTTCGCTATCTATAGCCGGGTACCCATTCCCACCTGGGTGAAGTGAGGAAAATTTTTGTAAAGTTTCTTTCCCAAGGACATCCAAAGGACTCAACGTCGGGCCCCTGACAGGATTCGAACCCATGACCTTACAGTTACGAGTCCGAGAGCCTAACCACTAGGCCAACGACAAAAGAGTGACTTTTAGTGCCCCGGCAGGCTCTCCGTGCCTTCCATTAGGTTTTACTTTTTTGTGTTATCTTTTGTGCAGTTTGAGTGACCTCTGACCTTCGTGGGTGGTTGAGAGTGCCACAGGTAGGACCTACTTCTTTTTTTCCTCTATTATTTCTGTCTGTCAGTCATATTTATTTCCTGACTAAATGAGCGATTGTGTCGATGGCTTTCTCTTTATTCTAACAAACAAACAAGCAACAGACTGTTATTGTGTCGATGTTCTTTTCTTTACGCATGTAAGCAACACAAAAAAGACACACAAACAAACAGATAGACATACTAACAAACGTACAAACAATTAAACAGGCAGACAAACAAACAAGCAAAAGCAACCTTCATGACGAGGTGCGCCTTCTCGTATCTCCGGAGAAAGTTGGCGGACAAGACCAACACCAGTCTCCAGCTGTCCTGGATAGCGTCCAGCAGCTGTTGGTCAAGGTACCCCGCGCGCAGGTCACGCTGGTGGATGTAAGTGTTCAGGTTCAGATCTTCCTCCAGGTACCTATATGGGCAAGTTGACATACTGAGTTATAGGACTTTGTTGTCAAAGTTGTCATACTGAGTTATAGGACTTCTTGTCAAAGTTCTCAATCCGAAAAATAACAGGGCTTTGTCAAAGTTGGCATACACAGTACAAGGGTTTCGCTGTCAGTGTTTTCATGCAGAATAACAGGACTTCGTTGTCAAAGTTACCTATCTATCTATCTATCTATCTATCTATCTATCTATCTATCTATCTATCTATCTATCACTATTTCTCGGTATATATCCACAATATAAACCCATTTAAAGATCTCACTGTAAACTTCAGAAGAAGAGAAAAAAACTAACCTGCGAAGATCGAAGCGAACGAAGCGGAAGTCATCATCGGCATATCCAATAAACACATGAATACCATAATCCTCCATTTGTGTCTTCCTGAAAGACACGTAAAGATAGGTAACTGGTTATTACTGTACGTACTTGTCAAATATTTTTCCTGAAGGTTAATGATGAGTCTATTAGGTGGCGGGGGTGTGCGGTAGTTTAGAAACATTGCCCCTCTAGTGGAAATGTATGTGTTGTTTTCGTACCAGTTCCTCCTCTTCCTTCTCTCCTTCTCTTTCTCCTAACCCTCCTCTTCCTCTTCCTCCTTTACATCCTCCCCCTTTTCCTCTTTTTCCTTTCTCCTCCTACATCGCAACAACCACCACCACTACATCCTCTTCCTCCTCCTCCTCCTCTTCCTCTCGTCATCCCCCCCTCTTACACAGATGTTCTAAGTGCACGTTACACGCTTTCAGTCGTTATTGGGGGAGGAGGAGGAGAAGAAGGAGAGGGTTGGGGGGGGGGGAGAAGGAGGAAGATGAGGAGGAGAGAGTAGGGAAAGGAAAAGAGGAGGAGGAGGAGGACTCAGTCACTTCTTGGTACTCCTGGTTACACCACTGGCTATGGGGGGAGGGGTTAATATTTTACAGGTTTTGCAACACAATAAGGTCATAATAGTATGCCGAAGATTAAAACCGTTACAAGAGAGTAACAAGCACAGAAAAAGAGGAGGAATGAGGACGATATATTATTATGTTTGATAGGAAAGAAGGAGCAAAGCGCTCCAGAGCACCCACCAACCACCCACTGTCTGTGGTGTTACGTTATTCGCTTCAGTGTCGCACGAAGGAGATCAGTTGGATTCCAGGGTGGGGGGGGGGGAGAAATTTTTATCGAGTTTCTCGGTCTTTCTCTTCTCATCTTATCTTCTCACTTGAAACCAGGAGCCAGGATGTTGAGAAAGAACGCCCCCACCGCAGTCCTGAACCGCCGCCACATGTAGACGGCCAGAAAGCCCACGATAAGGCTTAAGGCCAGGCAGAGAGAGACGAGGAGAGCCATTTTCCCGACACAGCGACGCCACAACGCCTTGGTCGTGACTAGGTCAGCGGTCCACCGGTCCTGCCCTCTGTCGTCGATGCAAGAGTAGTTTCCGGACATGTCCAGCCTCACCCACGTCGTGTGGAGCCAGACTGAGGGAGATACAAGCGAGACAGATCGATAAACATTCAAAAATAGATCGATCAACGTCTGAAAATAGATTAAAATAATGTAGGTATTTTTACGTCCCCGTTGACACTGAGAGACAAGGACAAATCCACAGACATAAATAGATCTATCGCGTTTTACACTCCCCCCCCCCCTTTCCACCAACACAATTTAGATGAGTGGAGCCAGACTGAGAGACAGACAAGGACAGATCAACAAACCTACAAAAATTAATCGATCAAAGGTTGAAAGTAGATTAAATGTAGGTGTTTTTGCGCCCCCATCGATACAATTTAGATGAGTGGAGCCACACTGCTTTGTTTGTTTTGTTTTGGTAAGTGGCTTTCGTCAATCACAAATGCGTAAGATCATAATATGAGCGTAGGTGACGCGTTATATTTTTTAGTTTAGTAGGAAGGAGGAGGGCGCAAAGAGGAGAGGGGGGGCAGAAAGAGAAGACAAAAGAAGACGACAAAATATGGTTAGGGAGCAGAAAAGGAGGGGAAAGGAAAACATTTTAGAGAAAATAAAAAGTTCTGTCGCTGTCAGGTTTCGAACCCGGGACCTATTGAATGAGAGGCGAACAATCAATCTCTAGACCACGAGAGCCACCAAGCCAGAAAGCGAGACGAGGACAGGTCGACAAATACACAAATAAAGACTAAAATAGATTCATCAACTGTGAATGATTACTACTGTTCTACCCCCCCCCCCAAACGGACACACACTAGATAGACGGTGAAGCCATACTGATATTCAAGGTCAAGCAGATAGATTGACCGCGATCGATGTCGTCAATTGTCAGGTCAACCAATTGTTGTTGTTGTTGTTGTTGTTTTTGTTGTTGTTGTTGTTGTTGTTGTTATTGTTGATACCCCACGAGGATGTCAGGCTAATATAATGAAGAAGGCAGCTCTCTACTCACCAAGAAATGGAATCCGAGAACACATACAATATACGGGATTGCCTTCCAGCAGAAGAGAAAAGTCGGGTTTCCTTTGCGCGTGTGTGTCTAACGCTGTCCTGGCGGCGAGGTCTAAGGAAGAGATTACGTTTTTGCGCAGGTCCAAGACACTAAGGCTTGGTGTAGGTGAAAGGTCAAACCCTAACGATGTCAACCGATTACCCGACAAACGTACTGCATTCATTATCAAGTTGGAAGAAAAAACATATCTTGGTAATTTATGGAGATGGTTGTCGCGTAGGTCGATGTGCTGGAGTCTTGACGTTTTCTGCAGCCAACTCTCTTTCAAAAGTTGATCGATAAAGTCGCTCTCCCGCATGGCATTTAGCACAAGAGTTTCCAAATTCGGGAAATGTTGAAGAGGGACAAAGTTTGGACGGCTGGTCACGTGAGATCGTGTGAAGTCCAGCAAGGTGACATTTTCCAATCCACTCACGGGGCCGCTCCATTCAATCCAGTGACAGCTGACAAAGCGAATTTCTTTCACATTTTGAGCGTCTCTTATGTGCCAAGCTGAAAGCTCGAAATACCCACTAAAACCAACAATAATGAAAGACTGTAAATGTTTAGGGAATCGTAAAACGAATCTCGTCCGCTCACTTTCTCTTGGAATTCTTATACTTGGCGTTTCATACGATGAGCTGTTCTCACTAGGTGTAGTAAGTTTTTCTCTTTCATTTCCATTTTTCGAATTACTGTAATGTGGAAGCGCATGTGTTTGGGCCGTAGATGTAGATTTGGTATTAAAACTATGAATTGTCTCGTATCCAGATTTTCTGACATTATGATCATTCCTGAACTTGAAATCGTATCCTGGGCCACACCATTCGTAACCAGCATATTGTATCTCCTCTATTGATTCGAATCTTATCAGTTCCAAATAAAAACTTCGCCAAGGATCCATTTCTCCCATTAAATTCCTGGTAAATTGAAGACTCCTCAGACATCTTCTAAGATTTGGTTTTGCGCTTAGTGCCATGGGCTCTATACCAACCACTTTGGAATTATCCCAAATCAGCTGGGAAAGACATATGTTAGAGAGATGTTTAAGTGATTCTTTTGTCATGAGTCCGTCATTACAGGTTCCTGTTGGGGTGGCTCGATGGTGGCGCAAGAACACATGCGAGATGTCAATTAAAACCATTCTTTTGTTTTCAAAAGGCCATAAACATTTCATGATATTTTGGTTTCCAATAGCGACATGATGAATTCGAAGAATATCTAGATTTTGAACATTGGCCAAAATTCCTGTTTCAAAATGCCCTTCTTGGCCTGTGCCGCCTAGGACCAGTTCTCTCAGAGCCACATTTCTGAGACCTTCAAAGCTGCGGTTCGACCCTTTGACCACGTAATGCGGACAATATACATACAGGTACGTCAAATTCTTCAGCTTGGAAAACGGTTGGCCGAAATATATTATTTCCGAGGCTTCATCAATTGACAACCTTGTCAGATGCGATAGGTCAGAGAATGGGACAGAGGAACTGAAAGGATATTCCAGAGTGCCTTCATTTTCCCATGTGTTCCCCTTCAGGTACAAGTTTTCTAAATAAGGAATGTGAGAAAATATGGTACTGGGGAGTCGACTTGTATAGATTTTGTTATTCTCCAGGTTTAATTCCTTTAGTTTTCCAAGGCCCCTCAATGCATCCTCCTGAAGTGATGGGAGAAAAATGGACATGTGTAAACAGTTTTTTGGACGTGTAAATGAGGAGAGCAATAATACGGTCATGGGAAACTGAGAGAGAAGGAAAGGAAGAAACATTGAAAATGCTGCAGGTCCCTGCAAGTGTTAAAATGTGGGCCAAAGAGAAATATAGAGAAAATTACTCCCCAAAAGTCAAACGGAAAGGGAAAAGTACGGGAAAATATAGAAATGCAGTTCTTAATGCTTAAGACAATTAATACAATATGAAACGACAGGACAGAATTGTACCAGATCACCCCCCCCCCCAAAAAAAAATAGCTGGAGACTGTGGAACCCCATCGGAGGGACCAATAGAAAAAAAAGATGGCTCCATGAGTAACAACAATAAAAGATAAGAAGAATCGCTGAGCAGAGCACTTAAAGAGATTTAAAATATATTGTCTCACTTCAGCTATTGGAGACGGATAGTGATTTTAATTAGTGCCTGGAATACGATTTTTCTCAATTGTTTTGTCCCGTATTACGATAGCAGAAGATGAATGACTGAGAGAGAAGCAAGTGGGAATTTCGAACTGAGAGATTATTTATAGATCATGTGTATATTTTGAGAAATATAGTAGAACAAAGCAAAGAATGGAATGTCCCAATTATTTTGAAATTTGTAACCTTTAAAAGGCTTTTGACAGCATAGATTGAAAGACCATGTGAAAATGTTTACAAGTTATTGTATCCCAATGGAAATAACATTCTGTGTAAAAATCATTTTTATATCATGCCAGTTGCTGTGTCCTTATTCAAGGAGAACTATCTACACATTTTGAGGCAAATACAGGAGTTGTACTATTATGTATGCTTTTTGGAATTGTGATTGACTTTGTAATAAGATGGAGCTAAAAAAAATAGAAACCGGTATTTTCGGACAAGTGGCTCAGATTTTGAAGAACAACAACAACATGCACAATTTATTAGGCACAAAAAAGCGGGACATAGATCTAGTTAAACAGCTACTTGATTAACATTAATTATGAGATCTATTTTTTCCACTCACATGAATTGTGGTGACTTGGGAATCACTTATGGTCAAGACCTGAAGTTCGGACAGATGTATGAAGCATCCACTGACCAGATTATGCAACATGTTGTGGTCAAGGCTTAGAGTGGTCGCTGTCTCGGGAAACCAGTTTGGTTCAAGTGAGGTCAAACCCCGAGCTGCGCAATCGACGTATTTGCCACCTCGCACATAGTCGCTTGTGACGTCACACGGGTATTCGTCAGTTCGAGGAGCGTGGTCAGACGCCAGGGACTGGGAACATGTGGACGCGCCCAAGATGAGGAAAAATATCCTCAAAATGGAAGACATTTTTGTTTTGTTTTGTTTTTCCATTAAGCAAGTTCAAAAGGAGTAACCCAGTCTGTTGGAACGTCGTAACTTTTGTCTATATAACTGTATTTGCACACATGACAGCCCCCAACTCTAAAGATGCAATAAATTCCCTGAGTAGAAAAGAACAAGTCACAATATTTCGCCTGCGAACACAACACATACCACTAAATTCCTACCTTAATAGGATCCGCAAGGATACCCCACCCGACTGCCAGTTGTGCGACTGCCAGGATGAAACAGTACCACACCACCTCTTTAACTGCCCAGCACTTTGTGACCTGTGTAGCACCTACCTACCTGCCTCCCCAGACATCGGAAACACTCTATACAGCGACAAAGCACAGCTGATTAAAACCTGTCAATTCTTTGCCATATCGACAGACCGAAGGGCTAGAACCCAAATGGCCGCTGGATCGGAAAAGTAAAGTCTATATAACATCAGCCAAGACAAAGCTGGAGTTTTGTGAGATGAGTTTTGGCGTGTCGCTGTCCAGTGGCTGGATCTCTTCTCCCGTTTGAACTCAGTGTACATGAACTGTTTGAGAAGTTAGCGGTCACACAGCATGTCCGATCAGCAGCAGACCAACGTCAATGTTGTAGGTAGATTTCTGTCCACAATACAAAAATCAGAAACTCTCATTAACAATTACAAGTCGTTGACCCATCCCTGATTTGTCGCAGCAGGTGTAGTTTGAAATATGAATACATTAGCATATTCAGCATTTAAAAAAGATAGTTTGCTACAAGAAGCAAATTCCCCCCCCCCCCCAAAAAAAAAAACAACAAACAACAACAACACCCCCCCAAAAATATTGCTGTAGAATGAAGATTTGTATAATAACTGGGACATAATATTTGCAGTACAGGCAAACAGATACTTATTGGGGAAAACATGTTTTTTTAAATTCATCCTCTAGCGAGTAGATGTGCCGACATCTAAATGTTCATACACTCCACACCTTTACTCACTACACACAGGTGGGCTACACTTTGCGTTCACGGCACA
Source organism: Aplysia californica (assembly GCF_000002075.1). NCBI lineage: Eukaryota > Metazoa > Mollusca > Gastropoda > Aplysiida > Aplysiidae > Aplysia > Aplysia californica. The sequence goes on from NW_004797608.1 coordinate 656,538, forward strand.
CTGCTCACGGAACACTACATTATCTACACATGAAGACATGACACACCACTATATTGTTATATCCAGGTTTTCACACACGATAACTGGCAACGTCACGGTTAAGTGCGGTAACTGTAAAGTTAACTTGTCGGCTTCTCACAGTCGAGCACCCCCAGTTTTCAAAAAAGAACAATTGCAGAGGTAATCATCTGGAATGTCCTTGAATATAACATCATCAAGCTCTCAGCTTACCTACCCCACCTCTGTTTTGCTGAAACTGTATCCAGCTCTTCTTCACACAGACCAGTTGACTGTTGGGTTTTAAGGAACTCTGAAAAACATATCCTTGTATGGGGTCCACCTTTAAAAAAAAAGCTTTCAGTAACAATAGAGTCATAAACACTGGGACGAGAAGTGCCAGCAAGTGCGGATATATTAGGAAAATCTGTTCACACTTTCTCTGCCTGGCTTCATATTTCGCAATCCGTGTGTGTGTGTGTGTGTGTGTGTGTGTGTGTTTGTGTGTGTGTGTGTGTGTATGTGTGTCTGTGTGTGTGAGTGTGTGTGTGTATGTATGTGTCTGTCTGTATGTATGTATGTCTGTCTGTATGTCTGTCTGTCTGTATGCCTGTCTGTATGTCTGTCTGTATGTATGTATGTATGTATGTATGTATGTATGTATGTATGTATGTATGTATGTATGTATGTATGTATGTATGTATGTATGTATGTATG
>NW_004797608.1:658165-660947 GCF_000002075.1 Aplysia californica
TCTTGTAACACTAATTCTAATCTTCGGCACTTATATGACCTTATTGCGTTGCAAGTGCCGTAAAACTCTAACTAAACCTAAAGGAGTGTAATCCGGGTGCAGCTAGGAGACTTTTTCAAAAAGGTGCACTCACCTGATATGCCCTCATCGCCCGCACGCCTACACCCCATGACGTCACAGCGGACAAACACCCCGTAGCCAGCGTCCTCTCCCTGGATCGACCAGGCTGGCGTTGTCATGGCAACGATGTAGTACAGCAGGCCGATCAGAACGAGGGCGGTGCCGCAGGGGGAGATCAGCTGATGGGGGTCACGCATGCTGGGAGGGGGTTGGGGCAGAGACAGAAGGAAAGAAATGTTTGGCAAGCAAAGAGAGAGATTTTTTTGTCAGAAAACCGTGAAATCTTTGATTCAGAAACAGAATAATCTTTAGTCAGAAGTAGAGATACCATGGGACAGAAACATCACGCACAGCTCAAAAATTAGACTAATGCACTCACTGGTCATCTCATATATTTTTAAACGCCTGCGAGTCGTGGACACTAACAGCAGAATTAGAGAAAAAGATTCAGATCACAGAGATGAGATGTTACCGCAGACTCCTTGACATCTCGTACAAAGACCACGTTTCAAATGCCGAAGTACGAAAGAAAATCACCAACGCAGTGGGACAATATGAAGATCTACTGACCACAGTGAAAAGACGAAAATTAAAATGGTATGGGCATGTCACAAGATCCACAGGACTTGTCAAAACAATCCTGCAAGGAACCGTACAAGGAAAGAGAAAGAGAGGAAGGCAGACAAGGAGATGGGAGGAAAACATTAAAGAGTGGACAGGAAAGACGATGGGGGACAATCTGAAGAAAGCAGAGGACAAAAATAGATGGCGAGAGCTGGTTTTCCAATGCAGTGGTGCCCCAACGGTTGTCCCACCCATGGGAGAGAAGAAGAAGAAGAAGAAGAGATACCTTTGTTCAGAATTAGATATATATATTTGGTCAGAAAAAGAGAAATCTTTGATCAAAAACAGGGAAATCTTTTGTCAGAAAACAGTGAAATCTTTGATCAGAAACAGAGTGAATTTTAGTCAGAATGATAGAGAAATCTGTGGTCAGAATTAGATATAATATCTTTTTTCAGAATTAGAGAAATGTTTTGTTAGAAGACCGTGGAGTCTTTGATCAGACACAGAGTAATCTTTTGTCAGAATACACACAGGTCTGAGGTTAGAAACAGAGCAATCTTTTGTCAGAATACACACAGGTCTGAGGTTAGAAACAGAGTAATCTTTTGTCAGAATACACACAGGTCTGAGGTTAGAAGCAGAGTAATCTTTTGTCAGAATACACACAGGTCTGAGGTTAGAAGCAGAGTAATCTTTTGTCAGAATACACACAGGTCTGAGGTTAGAAGCAGAGTAATCTTTTGTCAGAATACACACAGGTGTGAGGTTAGAAACAAAGAAATCTTTTGTCAGAATACACACAGATCTGAGGTTAGAAGCAGAGTAATCTTTTGTCAGAATACACACAGGTATGAGGTTAGAAACAGAGTAATCTTTTGTCAGAATACACACAGGTCTGAGGTTAGAAGCAGAGAAATCTTTGATCAGACACAGAGAAATCTTTTGTCAGAATACACACAGATCTGAAGTTAGAAACAGAGAAATCTTTGATCAGAAACAGAGTAATCTTTTGTCAGAATTAGATAGATCTTTGATCAGAAAACAGAGATATCTTTGGTTAAAACAGAAAAATCGATGATCAGAAACACAGAAAACTTCGGTCAAGAACAGAGAAATCTTTGATTAGAAACAGATATCTTGGGTCGGAAAAACTAAAAACAGTTTGTCAGAAAAAAGACAGAAAGTTTGATCAAAAACAGAGTGATTTTTAGTCAGAATGATAGAGAAATCTGTGGTCAAAATTAGATATAATATCTTTTTACAGAATTAGATAAATGTTTTGAAAGTAGAGAAATATTTGGTCATAAACAGAAACAGAGAAATCTTTGGTCAGAAAAAGAGAAATCAAAGGTCAGAATTAGAAAAATATTTTATAAGAAAACGGTGAAATATTTAATCAGAAACAGAAAAATCTAATATAAAAGAGAATATAAAAAGTAGTCAAACCGGCAGCAAATCGCCTGTTTATTCAATATAATTATTTTGACAAGCGCCTGATTTCACCACGCAGCCTCACATATTGTTCGTACATGCATTTATGTAAAGCGCCTAGAGCTGTGTTCACATGGGAGTGGGCGCTATAGAAATGATATACATTATTAATATTATTATTATTATTATTATTATTACTATTATTATTATTATTTATTATTATTATTATTATTATTATTATTATTTATTATTATTATTATTATTATTATTATTATTATTATTATTATTATCATTACTATTATTATTATTCTTATTATTATTACTACAATCCTTACTATTATTATTATCATTTTTATAATCATTATTATTAATATTATTATTAATATTATTATTATTATTATTATTATTATTATTATTATTATTATTATTATTATTATTATTATTGCTATTATTATTCTTACTAGTATCATATATATATATATATATATATATATATATATATATATATATATATATATATATATATATATATATGTCTATTATGTCTATATATATCATCATTTTATGTATGTATGTATGTATGTATGTATGTATGTATGTATGTATGTATGTATGTATGTATGTATGTATGTATGTATGTATGTATGTATATCTATACATATAG
>NW_004797608.1:661129-673870 GCF_000002075.1 Aplysia californica
TGTGTGTGTGTGTGTGTGTGTGTGTTGTATGCAGATAGGGTAAGTTACGTTTCAGTAATGTAAAGAACGTTTTATGAGCTGGGTTCTTAGCCCATCGTCAACCTCCAGAGGAATATCCTCATAGGTTTCCAATATTGGAGGATATCTGCTCAGTACTTAGTTTTGAGAATTTTTTTTAGTTTCACAATATACCAAACTTTTCCGGATGCAATTCTTCGAATAACTTGATAACGACTCCGAATATTCAAAAGATTTTTGGTAGACCAAATAGAGCAGTGGTTTTCAAAGTGGGCGCTACCTCCCTGCGACAGTTTGGGGGGCGCTGTGGCGAAATTGAGCGATTGGGGAGCACTAGTGGGCGTTAAAAGGGCGGTGTGAAATTTTCATGAAATGCAAGAAAAAATAGTGACGGGAAAGAAGCCACATTAAACAAAAAAACAAAAACAAAAATTGATAACAATTATCTAACGGTCTAGCTTGGGCAGAGTTTACAATACTACTTACTACAAAGAACTTTCTTTCCAAGCACGCAAAACTCATAAGGATGAGATATTCCCGCCTCTCAAATTTCCACCGTTTCTCCTTACGAATAATAATGATATGGCCAACTAAAGTTTTGATTGGCCTGAACCACGCGAAAGTGGTTTTCTCCTTTGTTTTGATTTGCGAAACTGACATCTTGATTCAGTCGATCGCTATATAGATCTACATTCCTGCGTTACACAAAATCCTGCATAAGTGCTACAGATATATAAGTATACTGTTACTGTTTGAAAAATTAGATACTACCATTTGGCCCTTTCCATAAAGACAGACGCCTGGCTACGATAACACCACTGACAACAACACAAAACACAGAGATGGTCACAGAGTCCTTGTTGCAACTTGCTAGCAGCGTGTATTTGTCAATAGGTCTTTATAAAAGTCAATTTGTTGAATTAATATAGGGGCCTATATAGATTCTGTGTTAAATATCAACTCTAGATACACATTCAAATGTCATGTTTTACGAATACTAACAACACAACCCCTTCAAGAATGAGAACCAGCAAAGGCGACAGCGGCGTCTGGATGCCGCAACCTGTTGTAAGAAAAAGTACCTAGCAATGGCAACCAGTCAGAGCCTGCGTTGAAAGTTCTCCCACTAAGTGACAATACTGTTCAAAGACGTATTGATGAGATTCAGCAAATGTTGAGGAATCATTGTGCAAAATGTGTAAAGGACGTGCGTGAGTTCAGTCTTTCACTGGATGACTCCACTTTACCGGGAAATGAAGTTTTGCTTCTCGCTTATGTGCGGTTCATAAAGGGTGAGGAAATAATGCAGGAATTGTTATTTGCGAAAATTAATGATGGAAACAGATACCAAAGGTGAGTCCATTTTCAAAGTGGTCCAGGAATTTTTCGAGGAGAAACAGATGCCTTTGAACAATATAGTTGCCTGTGCAACACATGGGGCACCGTCGATAATAGGTCGGCACCGTGGATTTATGAGCTTCTTGAAGAAATTAGTCCCTGGAGTACTTACTGTTCACTGTGCCATTCACGGACAGCATTTGGTGGCAAAACCTGAATGATAGTGATAATCTGCATAAGATCAAAGCCCACGCTTTGAATTCCAGGTTATCCCAACAACTGTGCACTGAAAATGATGAGGCCGTTCAATGCTAACTTTTGCACACTGAAGTCCGGTGGCTCTCAAAAGGAAACTATTTAACACGATTGTTCTGCCTGTTTAACTCTGTGCTGGGGTTTTTGCAAGAAACAGACAGTGATCTCTGTAATAAACTGAAAGAACACAAGAACAACATTGCGTTCCTCACAGATCTTTTCACAAATTTCAATCAGGTCAACTTGCAGCTGCAGGGAGAGGACACCAACCTGATCAAGGCAAAATCCATGCTTTCGTCAATCTTGTCGAAATTGGAAATGTTCCGCTGAATCGTTAGCAGAAGAGAGTTTGCTGTTTCCTAGCTTGGCGGGGACACTGAAAGAAGGGCGCATGTCTAACGAGGAACTTAAATAATACCACCCACCTCAGAGATTTGCATGCTGATATGAAGACAGGGTTTAGGCCTACTGATATTTTTTAACTTAAATTTCCAGACTGGACTGACTTTTCACAGCACACATTGCTCACGACACTTGTGGATCTCCACATCTCACCTACGTAGGTTTTTTTTTGGTTTTTTTGGGGGGTTTTTTTTTTTTTTTAGAAAGATTTTTACACTCTAACGACACAATTAGGTCAAATAAGTGTCAAAAATAAGGGGTGTAACTAGAAAAGAAGGAGGAGAGATAAGGACAAAAGATGTTTGATAGTCAAGAAGACTCACTAAAATAACATGGCAATGATGGAACAAGTCAAAGCCTTTTTCGAACTTAGCTTACGAACAACAATGAAATAAGTCCAAAGAGTTTGAAAGTAGAATTTCTATATTGAATCAGAAAGAGCTGTAGAAACGAGGGTTAAATAATTGAAAAAGGACATTTTTGTTCTGAAAATTTCAGGCCGAGTGCTAACCCAGCTAAAGTCAGTATAAAAAGTCAAATACACAATGATGACTATTATGACAATCCACAAAACTGTTATCATGTCTGGATGCAGTCAATGACAATGTTGAGACATTCAAAGACAATAGGAATCCTCGGGCTTCTAATTCCGATACTGTAAAGCTATTTAATTCGATAATAATGATATTTCAATATACATTTTGTTTTTGTTGTCAACACCACAAAAAAACCTGATTTGACAGGCCTGTTACTTGAAAAATTATTATCAAGAAAAGTTTAAATGTTTTTAAGTTGATGACTGTAATGCGAGATCTCATAAGCGTTTAAAAAAAATTTAAACAAAAATAAGCATGGAACAAATAACGTATGATTAAATTTTATATAGTTGTAAAAATGGTTGAGTGATCCATTTCGCACGTAGGCGAAAAGAACATGGGAAAAACATTTTTTCTAAAATAAAAAGATAATTACGACTGATATGAAACTAATATTACGTATGTACAAAACACGCCGTGGCATGCTGAATGCATAAATCCAGACAAAGTTAATATAGGAACAGTTCAAACATAGAAAAGAGGAAAGTTAACATTACTTTTATAATTGTGCTCACCCCGGTATAGATCTACACTTTCAAATATTATCTCAGAAAAGTTAAGAAGGCTCCATGTAGCATTATGTTTTATATTTATATATATATATATGTATATATATATACCCAACGGCAACAGAAACTTTCCACTTTGTTGTTTGTAACTGCGCCCTAGTTCACTTGAGTAAGTGAGCGAAATTTAACCACGTGGTCACGTCGCCCACGTGAAAATTAGGTTTTGTGACTTAAGTCCCGCCAAAATTAGGAAATCGACTAAATTGTGTTTTGATCAGCACATCAGGGATTTTAGAACCGGAAAAAAAACAAGTTACATAGACATTCCAGCTAGTTTTTGTCGACTTTATTTGCTGTACAAGATGCCAAGGTTAAGCCCCGAGGAGCGCTGTTGGACAATTTGAATACTCCAAGCTGTACTATTGGCCCGTAGAGTGGCACGGATGCTTCATCGCTCCTATCCCACCATCAATATCCTGAAAGATTGGTTCCAGGTCACTGGAGTTACACCTGACATACCCAGTCCAGGCAGATCACAGGTCGATACCGCCCACGAAGACAGACAGATACTGTTCTGGTATCTTTGGGATCACGTTTTCACGACCAGCTCTGCATGTCAATTTCATACAAGCACTGAAAGAGTTATCAGCGAAAGAAGGATGCAACGGCTTTAAAACACAATCGGACATCGAGCAAGGCGGCCCTCAATGACCAACGTTTGCCATCTTTCAAATAAAAAACACTTGAACTGACTGGGCCTAAGAGGTAGCTCCTATAGCGACAGTAAGATTGTACAACAACTGGGACAAGCTTTGATTCAAGAGTCGAATTGACTGCCACAACCATTAATTTAAATAAGAAATACAAAACTGACTCAATCAAAGCGCATAACATGCCAACCTTGCATCATTGCAAGAAGCTACAGTGCCTGCTACTGACGTGAAATTTTGAAATCAAGGGGTACCAGTTTGTGCTTTAACACTGTGCCACAATATGAGACATGATCAAGAAACAAAGGTAAAACACTTCTTGACATACTTTGAAATATGCCTGTGTCAAATTTTGTTTCTATATTTTGAATAATAGCCACAATACAGGCTTCTTTCCAATTGAACAGTTTCTATTGCCGCTGATGTATATATATATTTTGTTATTCAAAAGGCTTTTTAATGGCTGCATCGATCAACATGCGGTTTTCGCCGAAAAGATTCTTTAAAATATTCTCCAGATCATGACGCCCTTCGTCTTTTCAGTTTTGAGACAGCTTTGCTGCAAAAAGCTAAATTTCTTTATTTCGCCGATCGCTTTCGTAGGCCGACGCTTCTGTCTGTTATTTTAGAAAATCTGGTGCTGAAGTGATATTTCGCGAGGCGCTTTTTGTTTTGAGAGTATATAGGCCTATCTAGATCTAGACCTTCTAATATTTTGCATCTCTCAAGATTTATTGCTCCATTCCAGTAGAGTGTAAAGTAGGCTACTGACTTTCAGTTGATGTTAAAGCACCGATTATTCCCTTCATCGAAAGGGGGCCCAGCTAGTATAATCTATTAGCAAAAAGCTAAATTTCTTTATTTCGCCGATCGCTTTTGTAGGCCGACGCTTCTGTCTCCGTAATTTTTAGAAAATCAGGTGCGGAAGTGATATTTTGCGAGGCGCGTTTTGTTTTGAGAGTATAGACCTTCAATTTTTTTGCATCTTTTACTTTTAAGATTTATTGCTCCATTCCAATAGAGTGTAAAGTAGGCTAATGACTTTCAGTTGATGTTAATGCACCGATAATTCCTTTCATCGAAAGGCGGCCCAGCTAGTATAACCTATTTGTGGTGGCCGAATTCTGCTATTCAAAAGGCTTTTTAATGGCTGCATCGATCGACATGCGGTTTTCGCCAAAATATTCCTTAAAATATTCTCCAGATCATGACGCCCTTCGGGGTTTTTTTCAGTTTTGAGAAAGTTTTCCTCATAAAAGCTAAATTTCTTTATTTCGCCGATCGTTTTTGTACGCCGACGCTTCTGTCTCTGCGATTTTAGATAATCCGCCTGGTTTGTTTATTTCAAGTCGCACTATCGCACATTGTGGCGCAATACTGAGAACTATTTTAAGTGTTCGACCCGTATAGATCTAGCCCATAGAGTTACCTCCTTTTAAACTATAGTGTACATCTATGATCTAGCCTCATGTTTTCTTTTTTTTTACTTGGTGCTAAATTCGACTGTGATCCTTTCGTTTGATGCCCATCATCGCTCTTTTCTGGACTCCTTTGTCAAATTCTTTTTCTTGCTACTGGGAACAACGTCAACAGGTCTTAGATTAGAATCTAGATCTAGATCTAGATAGCGCCTGACAATGCCGGAAAGAAAACGACGTTCTGCCGTTGGAACCCCTCGCGCTCGCAAAGGTCGAAGTAGTAGGCCAATGACTTTCAGTTGAGGCTAATATACCGATATATATATATACTAATAATAATAATAATAATAATAATAATAAATAGCATTTGTATAGTGCATATCCCCGCTCAACAGCAGGCTCTATGCGCTTTACACTATATTATTACCCCAGCAGACCACAGAACACTCCGAAACATTCTCGGCTTCCCGGGAAGCATACAGTGCAAGCTGCTGATTAAGCGCTCAAACACTAACAAACTGACAAGATCTTTCGCTGTCTGTAGCCGGGTACCCATTCCCACCTGGGTGAAGTGAGGAAAATTCGTGTAAAGTGCCTTTCCCAAGGACACAATGTCGGGCCCCTGACGGGATTCGAACCCACGACCTCATGGTTGCGAGTCCGAGAGCCTAACCACTAGGCCACCGACGCCACCATATATATATACATATATATATATAATTTCCATGTGAAATGCCTCAGGAGAATTCTTGGTTTCAAATGGCAGGATAAAATACCACACACCGAAGTTCTCAAACGAAAAAATACCGATTGTCTGCTTCCAAAACTCAAAAGAACGTAAGTTCACTTGGCTAGCCATGCTGTAGGAATGCCTGATTTCAGAATGTCAAAGGCAGTATTCTGTTCTGAACTGTCCTCGGGGAAGCGTAAGGTTGGCCCACCGAAAAAGCGCTACGAAGACACCCTGAAAATCTCTGGAGGACTTCAGCATAAAATTAATGTACTTCAACATGGGAGAGCCACAGACCCAGCTGGAGAGCAGCAGTCACAGTGGGCAGCACATCGTATGAAGCTTCACAAACATAAAGGCTACAAGCTACACACATCAACTAGTGAACGTGGAACTTTTATAATGATATGTTCAAAATGTGGCAAAGTTTTCTCTGATAGAATTGGTCTCATAGGCCAGAGCAAAAGCCATAAGTCATGGTAACTTTTAATTCTTCTCATTCTTCTGCTTGGGAGGAGAAATATTCACCACTTGAGATGTGTTGGTCATTGTCAGACAATGGCGGACGAGTTATTATATGTGCTTGTTTATATGTACTGCAACCATGTTTGCAAGATGAAATGTTTCAGGCGCTATATCTGAGATAAGACAAAAACTGAACAATAAATTGTTCTACGAGTATTATCGGCACCTTAAAGTACAACGCAATTTATTTGCAGTGATGTTGTTCTTGTTTTTTTTTCCATTGTTACAAAGTTATCTAAAGCAAATGTCCCATAAATGAAATTCCGGTGCCAAAAAGCAATACATGCCTCATCTGAGATGAGAAGTTTTGTGCGCTGTGGTGTATTGCTTAAGGCATGAAGAGATATCTGATGCGATATAATATCGTTTAGAACAAGAAAATATGTTTGAAGTGAAATAATATCGTTCATGACAAGATATGATGTTTGATCAAAGATAGTACAAGACAAGATGGGCCACTCAGCCTAAAAAGTGTCCGCAGGAAGTATGCTCTTTGCTTCAGATGGCGCTGCAGTCTGTTTTGAAGCTCTCTTTCGTTTTTCCAGAAGAAGAATAGAAATAGCACCTCCTTGCGTGCGCAGATCGACTGCTGTTCATCAGCGGTTCGGGTACGTTCAGTGCGGAGTCTTAGGTTTTTTAAATTTTAATGACCTCTCGCCCTTCATTCTAAAGTCAAATTAAACGAAGAAAAACATCTCCTTTTCCTCCGGAAGAGGTTTTTTGTCAGTGTAATCATTTTTAAAAAGCGTTCTTCCGAAATTTATCCCAAAACTTGCTAGTTTCACTTTGATTTTTAAAAACTCAAGTAGGGTAACTCTGTTCGCAAAGAGTGCGCTTTTGTGAAGAGGGCGCCACCAAATTTTGAGGACACTTTTTTAATTGGCTCAAAGAGAGAAGTGGCCCATCTTGTTATGTACTATCATTGGTTTGATGAGATATAATGGTGTTCTGGACATTGTAAGATATAATATATTTGATGAGATATAATGTTGTTCTGCACAAGATAAGATATTTGATGAGATATTGTATTGTTCTGGACAAGATAAGATATTTAGTACGACTAAATATTTTTCATGACAAGAAGAGAAGTTTGATATGCTGTATCGATCACGACCAGATACGATATTTGGTGTGACATAAGATAGTTCTGGATTTTATGAGATGCTTGATGCTATGTAATATCGCTCACGACAAGATAAGATGTTTGGTGCGATAAAATGTCGTTCATTACAAGATTAGATATTTGAAGTTAAATAGTGCGGGCGGTTGGAGGGCGCAACTGGTAGGTCCTACTTCTTTATGTGCCCTCTGTTGTTTCTTTCTGTGTGTCTTACTGTGTGACAATTATTGTGTCGATGTGCTTCTCTTTACTCAAACAAACAAACAAAGAACCAACAAGAAGTGAAATACTCGTAATAGCGTTCTGGACTTCATGTGCTGTTTGGTGCGCAGTATCTGAGATAAAATTTAATGCGCTGCATCATTTACGACAAGATGATGTACAGGTTACATCTTCATGACCTTATAACTACAGGTTACATCTTCAGGGTCTTACACCTACAGGTTACATCTACAGAGTCTTACATCTACAGTCTTACATCTACAGGTTATATTGTCAGGGTCTTACATTTACAGGGTCTTGCATTTTCAGGGTCTTACATCTACAGAGTCTTACATCTACAGAGTCTTACATCTACAGGTTATATTGTCAGGGTCTTACATCTTCAGGGTCTTACACCTACAGGTTACATCTAGAGAGTCTTACATCTACAGTCTTACATCTACAGGTTATATTGTCAGGGTCTTACATTTACAGGGTCTTGTATTTTCAGGGTCTTACATCTTCAGGGTCTTACATCTACAGGTTACATCTAAAGGGTCTTACGTCTACAGGTTACATTTACAGGTTACATCTACTGGATCTTACATCTACTGGTTACATCTACAGGTTACATTTACAGGTTACATCTACATGGTCTTACGTCAACAGGTTACATCTTCAGGGTCTTACATCTTTAGAGTTTTCCGTCTTCGGGGTCTTCCTCTACAGGTTGCATCTACAGGGTCTTTCATCTTCAGGGTCTTACATCTTCATGATTTTCCGTCTTCGGGGCCTTGTATCTTCAGTGTCTTACATCTTCAGTGTCTTACATCTACAGGTTATATCTTCAGGGTCTTACATCTACAGGGTTTTACATCTTCATGGTCTTACATTTACACCGTCTTACATCTACAGAGTCTTACATCTTCAGGGTCTTAAATCTGCAACAAAACTAAAACCATTTGATATGTGAGCTGCTTTGAGCCCTGTTTGTTAGGCCTACCACACTTACTTAAGTACAACATCAAGTACAACATCCTAGAAGGCAGACGGAAATGCCTACCACACTGACAAGTACAACATCCGAGGAGGCAGACGGAAATGCCTACCACACTGACAAGTACAACATCCGAGGAGGCAGACGGAAATGCCTACCACACTGACAAGTACAACATCCGAGGAGGCAGACGGAAATGCCTACCACACTGACAAGTACAACATCCGAGGAGGCAGACGGAAATGCCTACCACACTGACAAGTACAACATCCGAGGAGGCAGACAGAAATGCCTACCACACTGACAAGTACAACATCCGAGGAGGCAGACGGAAATGCAGTAGAGCCTGTCCCAGACGACCAGCCATTACCCAGGAGAAAAGTGGTCATCTTTGACAGGCGGCCTTCTTGGACAGTGTCATCAGGGGCGAAGCGTCTATATAATCAAATAATCACTGCTTCCTTTTCTAATTTTGAAACATTGTCGCTGTCAAATTCACCTATAAACGTAAACTTCATAAATTAAATGTAAAAAGACATTCATAATCAACAATGAACAGTATGCCTAACATTCAAAAAGGTTTCACTACCACAGAAATAGCCTGCTCAACCCTCTCGGGCCATGCACTCCATAAGCAGTCACAAGCTTTGATTAAGTAAGCTTAAAGTGAGGCTGGAAGAGTCTACCAATAGAGTTGAAGGGAACAGGAGCATAGCAGTCCAAACTGTTTCATTGCCACACAAATACCCTGTTCACCCCTTTGGGGCCACAGTTAAAAGCAATCACAAACTCTGATTATGTAAGCTAACTATTACACTGGTCGAGTCTACCTCACAAATGTGAGGGGAACTAACTCCTAACAATCTCTTGACTGTTGCAATTGCTTGCTTTTTTTCCTCGACTTTTTACCGTCCTATAATCAGATCGCGACCTCGATTATGACACCGTCTCCTGGCCACGAAAGGCTAGACAAAAATATTAGGGCTGGGCAATGAGTCGCTTTAGCAAAATCCGGATACTATGTTAGTGCACCTCTTCGGCAAAAAATAATATGATATGAACTGCTTCGGCAAAAGGGTTAGAACCACTTCGACAAACGGGTTAGCATAACTTCAACAAATGAGTGCACCCACTTCGGCAAACGGGTCAGGAAAGAGAGTTAAGAGTCTGAATTCGGATAATGTTTCATTGAGAATTATTCGGTTATCCTTGTAGATTATCCGGATTTTGCCCACCTCTAAAAACAGCCAAATGTGAAATTTAAAAAAAGGATAATTGTCATGTTCTACCAAAGAGTTAGACTCACGGGTAGATCTATAACATATAGATCTAGTACTGACATCTCTGCTTTTAAATTTAATTGTAGTTGGAATTAATATTTAATAAGATACTTTCCCGATTATTTTGGCGGTTGAACATACAATGTGAATTCCGGATTTGTTTTCATTCACAACTCAGAGTCGCCGCCTCGAGAAAGATTCTTGTGTGATATCTAAAGGCCATATCTGGTCCCGTTTAACTTTGATTACCCTGTCAAACAAGTCAGCCTTCGCCCCTGATTGTCATTATAATGTTACATTGAAAAAAAATGCAAAGGGGGAAGTTGAAAATGGTTATTTGTATAGGTGATTATCTTGGACAGGTGGTACTTCATTTATAATAAACTTCCCCAACAAAAATAACAACAACAACAGCAACAACAACAACAATAGTCTTTATAAAAACAACAACAGCAACAATAAAAACAACAACATACAACATATCGAGGGGTTTTATTGCTGCCTGCTCTTTCCAAACGCCTCCACAGATTGTCATCCAGACTCACAGGGAACGGCAGCGCTTGTAAGTGAAAAGACGTGGATGCCCCATGGTCACACTGGATTTCTTAAAAAAATATTATACTTGTCATGCTTGAAGACCATACTGAAAACACTAACACAAATTATTTTTCAAGCTCCTTGGTAACATTGAAATAGAAAAATATATAATTTTTCTCATGCTCAAAGGTTTTACTGAATATTTAAAAACATAAAATATTCCTGCAGCCAATTTTAAAAGTAGAGTATAGAGTTTTAACACTTTTACAGGAGAGCCAAAAAAAAACGGAATGCTGTTGCCAAGAAAACAAAAATTGGTAGAAAATAAGGAAGCATTAGCCAAAATTGTCTTCTTAAAAATTATTATTCACTTGGGATGTTTGCTAAGAGTTTGTTTTCTTGGTAAGCAACATTAAGTTGTGTGGGGGGGGGGGGGTTGTTTTTTGGTTCTCCTGTAAAATCGTACGATATGCATATACTGTATCTTTTTAATGATGGTATTTGTCATGCTTAATGGTCCCACCGAAATACATAAATTATTTGTCATGCTTCACAATCACACTGAAAAATAATTCTGGACATTCGACAACACTTAAAGACATGCGGTTTTAGAGTACTTTAAAAGAGAAGCATAGTTTTGTTACTCTTACAGATTTTTCAATTCTTGTTTTCTGTATGTGGGTGGTTGGCCTGTGCTCTGGTGTCGTTTGCTCATTCTTTCCTATCAAACATATATTGTCCTTATCCCTCCTTCTTCTTTTTTGTGTTTGTGCAAAAAGGATAAAATACCTTAAAAAAAAAAAACACCTACATTTTAATATTTTAAGAAATGCACTAGGGTCCCATCGGAAATATCTCAAGACACTTGCTTTTCATGTACAGCACTGTTGCAATCCGAAAAGAACATATAAGTATTGTATGGTGTGGGAGGGAATAATGAATACGTCTATCTCTCTGTCTTTCTTTGTGTTAAGGTTCACTGCAATTTTAAATCTACTTTTTAAAAAACGTAATTTGTTTACCTGTCTTAGAATCATCACCGTCAGTTTATACCGTCAGATCAGGGTGGCTTTGTCTCAGAACCGTCTCAAACTCTCGAGGAACGTAATAATAATAATAATAAATATCATTTGTATAGCGCATATCACCGCTCGACAGCAAGCTCTATGCGCTCTACACTATATTATTACCCCAGCAGACCATAGAACACTCCGAAACATTCTCAGCTTCCCGGGAAGCATACAATGCAAGCAGCTATCACTGGAGTAAGATATGAAAATGTCGTACACTGACACTGCATCTAGCAGAGAAGACGTGGATCCTGCCTTTCCAAACTCCAACAGATCCCCGCCCCAGGCTACATTCTCAAACCTGGTCTCCTCCTTGGTGTCAGCTTCTGAGGTGGTTCCCACATCTGAGTTGACATCTCCCATTTCTTGTCATCTCCTTACTTTGCCAGACTCCTGTTAAGTTTATAGACTTTATTTGATCAAAATTACAGTTCCGAATCATCCTTGACCAAGTTAAGTTATACTATTTTTGTTTTGTTTTTAAATGTTTCTTTTATCATTGAGTAAAACAGGGCCAACTTTGATCATTGAAGAGAAAAGATTCTGTTGTTTAATTTTAGAATTCTGTGCCCTTACCTGTCTGACTTAAGCCAGTAAAAAGAGATATAATACTTTTAGAGACTATATCGAAAAGACTGAAATTAAAAGTGTGAAATATTAATGGCGGGACTTTAAAAAAATGTTGTTATAAATAAGTGTATGTTGGAAAATAGCAGAGAATTATATGAATGTATAGTATTTGTAATGCAACATTGAGGATCCTGACACATTCAACTTCTATGTTTTAAATATATATATATATATAAAACAACGAAAACAGCAATAGCAACAACAACAACAACACCCCAGAAAACAACAACAACTTTGTTTTTCACAGTTTGTTCAAGTGTGTGACAAGGATGTATGGGTCATTTAAACATTATTTTTGTTTGTTTTTGTAAAGTGTTTTACGGCGCTCGGAACTGCATAAGGTCATATGAGCGCGCTGACACACCTAATATTTTTAGTGGGTAGGAAATTTTGAATTTTCCCCGG
>NW_004797608.1:674879-675948 GCF_000002075.1 Aplysia californica
GGGGGTTCTCCGACAGGCGTAACATTTTTGAATGTTGGATGTTGTAGACGAAATAATTATTTCAATGTATAACAATTTCATCGTCACCAAGATGTGGAAAGTAATGGATGGAAAGCTTCAGCATCGTCACTGCATACCGCAGCTCACTGGTTTTGGTGTATTGTTTTTCATGCTATATAACGTGTGATGATATCGCAGGTGCCTAATGAGGCTAGTGCGTACCAGAAAATGCCCGCTGCGGCAATAGCACGAAAAGGATCGATGACCTGCTATCTGCTGCTTCATGTTGTATCTTTTTCGTTGCGAAACATCATGCCATTATTGTGTGTTATATATATGGCTGTCATCGTGTATCTCTTCCGGTGTTGGACACATGCCATTGTTGCTGCACGTAACTCTTGCATCTTGAGTGCGCTTGTCCATTGGCTGCGATCTACTGTTACCTGTTCCAGTCCAGCGAGTCAGAAGCTGATCTCTATGAGGAACAATAAATTTGTGAGCATCTACATCACCAATATGACCATCGACCCACGAAGCTTGTTTACAGTTGAGTAGCGATTTTCCCCACATGCAAACAAAGGTGTAATAATCTCGAGGCCATGTTTTGTTTGTGTGTAGTCTTCGGTAGTTGTTTTTAAGGCGGATGGGGTGGGGTGCAAAAATAGGGATAGAAGAGACAGTGGTGAACAAATTATGGTTAAAAGAGGAGGAGAACAATTAATGTGTTGCAGTAGGAGAAGAAGCAGGGGCAAGAGGAGGGGGGGGGGAGCAGGAGTAAGAAGAGGAGGAGGAGGAGAAAGAGGAACAGTGGTTGATAATGAAAAGACACATTAGTTAAGAATAATTTTAGTATCACAGCAGCGGCACTAAATGTCAGCTTTGGTGAAAAAGAAATTATTATTTACTTGTACAAACACAAACAGTACAATGGACCTTAAACATAAAAGGGGTAGGGGATGGTGCGGGGAAGGGTCGGGTCGAGGCTAAATGGGTGCCTGCAAGTTCGTTTAGTTTTCTATCTATCTATCTATCTATCTATCTATCTATCTATCTATCTATCTATCTATCT
>NW_004797608.1:676260-679808 GCF_000002075.1 Aplysia californica
TCTCTCTCATTCACTCTCTCCCCCCTCTCTCTCTCTCTGGGTATGTGTACCTGTCGTGTGATGTGCGTGTATGTGTGTATGTGCGTTTACATGTGGGTGCGCGTGTGTGTGAGTGTGTGTGTGTGTGTGTGTGTGTGTGTGTGTGTGTGTGTGCGTGCGTGCTGGTTTGAATAATTTGAAAGTACTCAATCTTTCAATATATAGATCTACGACAAAACCTTTTTAAAATAATTTATTGATCTTCCGTTGGACGAAATTGACTGCAAGCTTTCACATCCTTCTGCGATACGTAAACAACAACAACAGCAACAACAACACCACCACCAACAATAACAACAACAACAATAGCAACAACAAACTAACAGACAAAAACCCACAAATACATGCATTTTTCTCTTACACACGCCCGGTATTACATTAGAAATGTACTTATATTCATACTCTTGGCAAACTTTGATTTGCAAAATAGTGCGTACAATACATGTATTTTAAAGGTTACCCCAACGTCACTCTTAACAGGGTCTAAAAAAGGGACCTATTTAAAGGACAAAAACTCGGTTATCTATGGACCAATTTTAACAAATACTTTGAACAAATACATTCAATCTGGGGGGACGTACGTCACGTTTTTCAGTATTTGTCAAATCAACTAACATGTTCGAAAATTTAATTTCTATGCTCCATGTTGACCATTATTTTCTCTCCATAAAAGCTTAAACGCGTCGCTGGAAATTTTGAATAAACCCAGTGGCATGTTTCTATGTCGATTTTTTGGACTTCTTGTTCAAATTATAGATCTAGTCGAGGAAATGCGGTCGGTGAACATTCATTGGTAAGCTTTCGGCTCGTAAGGAGTTCCTAAATTTATTTTGCGACCATACAATGTCACTTGTAACGTGTGGGGAGTGGCCCCAACTCTCTAGACCCAGGCCTCCTCAACAGCACAACACCTTTTTCTCATCAAAGTTCTATATTTTCACAGCACTCAACACCTGAGATGCTCCTATGAGGCGACTCGTGGTTTTTCCGTTCTCGTCCTGAAACCAGAATGAACCGATCACGTCCCCTTTGCTAAACGCTTTGAAGAAGAAAAGTTTTGCATTTTTCCCAGTTTAGGTTTAAACTTTTAAAACATAATATTTCTTAAACCCGTCGATTGATTTTCTTCTAATTTATAAACATGACGTCTCCCTGTTTGAACTGTATCTGTTTGAAATAATGTTGAAAGTAGTGCAGAGGTGACTCGGTCGTTGGGCTTTATGTGGGTCGTATTTTTTTAGACATCCTGTACCAGTAAATAAAATGCTGTAAAAGAAAAAGTAATCCTACACCAGGCCAACCATCAACCAATAGTGTTCCAGTTTCGTAGCCAAGAAACACAAAATAATAAGATCTACAGCTCGTTTATATTTTGTTCTGCTTGTTGTTGTAGTTGTACGTGTTGATCTTAAATCTCGATGCATCTTTTTAAAAGGAATAATGAAATCTGGAGTTGTATTATTATTAGGGGACGGGGTCGAGGGCGAGGGGGAGACATCAGCCTGCTTTACGATGTTTCTTCTTATTATATCAGCTGTTGTTCTACGTCATCTGTGGTGTAGCTGTTCGGTGCTTCGTTGTCGCAGAGTTGTCGGAGACCTGAGTTCGATTCCCGAGTGGAAAGAAAATTTGTGTCGAGTATCTAGGTCTTTCTGCTGGGATGTATCTCTTTCAGTCATGGGGGCGTAAAAAACACTTACACATAAAAAAAGAAAAATGCAACTGTTCTAGCGGAAGGCCTACATGGGGAGCTAAAGCAGCAGCTGAGGTGTTACAAAGAAGAACACACGAGCTTCCTGTTGTTTTGGCTAACTGAACTCTGTTCGAAACTGTTTGTGTCATGACGCGGTGGAATCAGGGCTCATCAATGGGGCTCGTTGCTGTCATAGATATATACATTTATCAAGAAAAGGGCCGCCAAAATGTAATGACTTCTAAAGCTTGAGTGTCTTTGGAAAATGAAAATTTCATTTCTTGCTCCTTCGATAATCGCTCTTCAGTAAAATAAAATCCTCATATAATTCTGCTTTTTTAATTACCACAAAAGGGGGAAAAAATGATAAAAATGGCCAACTGGTGGAAAGTTGTCGGTTTTTTCGATTTCATTATTTATTGAACTTTGACGAGCGCCTGATTTCACCATGATGCGACACATCTTGTTATCCTACCTGTTGGCACAGACAGGCAGGTGGGGAGCGCAGTTGTAGTTGGTACATTGTATAACGATCATCATCATCATCCAGATCTGCGACAGACATCGGCGATCATGGTTCTCCATTCATTCCTTTGCTCGGATGCTCTCAAAAAAGCTACGTTTCCCTGATCTTTCCCTGTTACCCATTTGTATAGGTTCCCCAAGTATGTTGCTCTGGGCCTTCCTCTATTGCTTCTATTTTAATTTCACTGTCTTTAGTGATAGTCCAGCATTCACAGCCAGATAGAAGGGTTGACCAAACATAGCATTTCAAAATTTTCATTTTGATGTTCATTGAGATGTTTCTATTTTTCAGGATTGGGCTCGTTTTATTGAAACTAGCCTTAGCCATTGTAATTCTCTGTCTTATTTCTGTGGAACATTTGGCATCAGATGTTATCATATATCCAAGATATCTAAACTGTTGGACTGGTTTGATCTTTTCACCTTTGCTAATGAGATTACAACTAGGCTTTTCTGCTTTTTTGGATATTACCATGCATTCTGTTTTCTTTACATTCAACAATAATCCTTTACGTTCACTTTCTGTTACAACAGTATCTAGAAGCAATTGAAGGTCCGTTTCTGAGCCTGCTATCAAAACTGCGTCATTTGCATACCTGATGTTATTAATCTTTTCTCCATTTACTTTGAAACCTGGACATTCTTCTATGTTTTTAAGGATTGTTTCAATGTACATGTTAAAGAGGTCAGGTGACATAACACATCCTTGCCTGACTCCTCGCCTAATCTGCTTATTTTCACTGTATTCTCCATTAAATCTTACAGCAGCGTTTTGGTCCCAGTACAAATTCCTGATAACGATAATTTCTTCTAAACAAGCTTGACCTAGGTCGTGTGGAGAGTTCTATTAATTGTTTTCAATGTTAGGAAAAAATGGTGGGGGTCAATGTATGTCTTGGAGGGATTGGAGTGAGAAAATCACACCATTCCACATATGACCTATTTCACCCCAGCCTTGCTCTCACGGAGACAATGTTATTTATTTGCAGCTGTCTTTTTTGCAGTCTTCATTGAGAAAAGAAAGTCAAAGGGTGGATTTTGCGACAACATTCCAAAATCATCCAGTGGCTCCCAAGCAGGTAACGGCGCCTGACAAGTCTAGAGTAGTCATTAGTGCTGCACTAGTTACATGTATTGTGGAAACAGTCTCTTTCGCAAAGTCAATCATCCCCATCACGTGAAAATGGGAAATAACATTCCTCTAAAAAGAATCTAATCCAGAACGTTTTTAAATTTTAAGTTTCCCACAAATTAGCTTAGCCCCCTAAAAAGTACTAATTATGACCCCCCC
>NW_004797608.1:682361-684174 GCF_000002075.1 Aplysia californica
TCTCTCTCTCTCTCTCTCTCTCTCTCTCTTTCTGTTTCTCTTTCTTTCTCTCTTTCTCCCTCTATCTATCTATCTATCTATATATCCATCTATCTAACTATCCATCTATCTATCCTATCTCTTATATAGCTTAAAAACAAATATAATATCTTAATTAGTCAGGACAACGGTAAAAGACAATATTTGTTGACAAACAAATCTAGATCAACAGTTTGTACTGTGTGAAAAGATGCCACTGAAACTTAAAAACTTAATTAAGAATGATTCCATTTTGTTGTAACCAAAGATTTTGGTCAAGTACATTTAAATGAAACAATCGTTAAATATGGAACAACATTTTATAAAACTTTTGTTAGGAAGGAAAATGTTCAATCGCTGTTGAATTGAATTGAAATAAATGCAACGCACAGAGAAAAAAAAGGTAATTTATTGGAAAATTTAGAGTCTAGTATAGAAGGAAATATGACTGGGAATTATTGAAATTAAAAAATCCATGTATCTTTCTTTAGTATAAAAGATGTAAATGGTTTCTTTATTTTAAAAATAAGAAAAGTAAGAGAATTCTTCCTTTTGTTGTTTTCTTTTGAATAGAAGAGATCCTGATTGTGAAATCATTTTAAGAATATAAATGTAAGTGAATTCCTTTGCATTGCATCCCAAAATGAGTAGGCCTATTATAACTTACCATATCTGCCATAAAACTACAGACAGCTTCCAGTTGGAATACTAGATTTAAGATGCCTTCCCCGACGAGCAAAAGTTACACTACCAGGCCAGTGAAGGCTACATATTCCCATGTTTTCAGTGACATCAGCAACTGAAAGTTTGTTTGGTAGACTAGACACCCAACGGTGCAGGTCGGTGTCTTTGGGGAACCCATAGATAGTAATTTTCTCCCCACCTTTTTGGCTGGTATAGCCAGTTTTACAATTTTAGACTGAGCACTTTCTTCCCATGCTAGATCTAGCCTATAATCTTGAGAAAACTACGCGGTCACACAGTGCGATCAGTCATACACGTTTTAAACACCACAGCACAAATGCATCTTTACATACATGAATCTACGACGCTTTTAATGTTAAGTTTAATAAACACAGCAAGCACCCTGCTTATCCATATGAATCACAACATAATGAAATTAATATTAATATTCAAATTTGAACATGCTGAATGTAATCCACCACACACAACTGCAAGCACAGCCACTACACGGTATAGGCCTACGGCTAAACAAAGAACATCCTTACACCTCTGGTCACTGCGGTCAGATAAAAGATTATTAGTGGTGAGTAACCTGCACAAAAGTAAGACGAGAAAAAAGACACTGTGACCGCTCTGAAACCTTGTCTTTAATGCTTGTGAACCGGAAGTGATTGACCTAGATGGCGCTGGTGCTGACGTCAGTCAGTCAGAGTGAGGCTGTCTGGATGTGGAAATGGTGGCGCCCTACATTGAAGAGTTCATCGATTAGTTGGCCGTATCGTGTTGTTTACGGCAGCCTCTCGCTCCGATAAAGGGCAATCGTAATGGGATTTGAAAATATTTAGTATCTTGAAATGTCTGTGGCCGAGAGAGTAGTGAACTGATCATTTTATAAAAGATAATTGAATTGTAGAGGATAATAAATGCCAACAATAGTCTACCGTTGACGATTTGTACCGTTTAAATAACCACTGTGGTGGAGTCTACCTTTTATATTCTGCTGAAAGCACCTGCGTCTGCCAATTTGTAGACTCAGTCACATTATTTGTTTGCTCTCTCTCTCTCTCTCTCTTTCTCTCTCTCTCTCTCTCTCTCTCTCTCTCTCTCTCTC
>NW_004797608.1:685156-686450 GCF_000002075.1 Aplysia californica
ATATATTATATACCAAGTTGCAAAAGTTCAGTCACACCCATTATATTACGATAAAGACTTCGTGTGCAAGAGCAGACGAAAGAAATCATAAACCGGAAGTAGTACGTGGACAAAATGTTGGTATTGATTTCTCTCGGTCTGTGTTAAAGTCAACGCTTCCTACACACAAAATTTTCTTTGAATCACGTAGCCAATGTGTAAACACACCTTACACATCAGAAAATTCGGTACTTTTTAACGGTTGGGTAGCTTTTTCACCTGTTTTCAAAAATTTTTTACTGATAAATTCAGAAAATAAAGGGGCTGCGTGATTGATAGATTTTTTAATTGCGCTTTCTGCTATTGCAAGACACGTGACTGTTGGCATAAGAATCATCTTACGCGTATTTACACCCTTAGAACTGTCCCAGACAAGCTTAGACGTAGAAAACCAAGGGGGACAACTCGACATCAGAATTGAGTTATTGTCAACACCAATGTTCGAAACCCGTTCCAACTAAATGCAGAGACTGCCAGGTACTTCGGACTGTCTTAAAACACCATTATTACACATTTATTAGATCGTGGATTACGTGACTATCGCCCTTTGTGTGGAGCCATTCTAACCCTGTTACATCGAATAAATCGCCAGATTTTGGCACAACAACATTGTCGATGAAACTAAAGACGCTGGTTAAGTGTTCTTTTCAGCAAATGTAAAGGTTTTTCATTCGTCGCATTGATGGAAGAGAAATAGAGTTTAAAAGAATATGATATAGATTTTTACAAATACTACGTTCCCACAGAGGCCCGAATCGGTGACTGAAATGTGATGGTATGGGGCGAATATCTGCTCTTTATCGTACACATTTGGTTACTTTTCAAAGCAACCTCAAATTACCTAGCATCTGCGTTTGTCGCGGCCGCGATTTTTGGCTTTTTACGGGATAAAAACCCAAACAAAACAAACCAAAAAAACCCAATAACAACAAAACAACAAAAACCCACCGCCGGGGAGTAAGAAAAATCGAGAGAAAAAAAAGAAAGAAACCGAAATTCTTTACTTTTAGAAAGAAAGTTTATTTTCACTTCCGCTTCGCTTCGTCTCTTTCTCATTTGTTGACACCACGTTGATTTGCTATTTTTAAGTGAAGAATATAAGTACATTACATACTATTTATATTGCGGTTTCTCTTTTATTTTTCCCTCTTTGTTGTGTTTTAATTTGTCGCTGTGTTAATTTTTTTTCTTTTTATTGTTCTGATTTGTTGTTGAACTATTTGTGTGTGTGTGTGTGCGTGTGTGTGTGTGTGTG
>NW_004797608.1:687871-689391 GCF_000002075.1 Aplysia californica
ATATATATATATTACACTAGCAGGACCCCCTTTCGATAAAAGGAATGATTGGTGCATTAACATCAACTGAAAGTCATTGGCCTACTAGTATTTATTGCACTCTACTGGAATAGAGCAATAAAATCTTCAGAGATGCAAAAAATTTGAAGGTCTAGATATAGAGATGTATAGATTGATTCTCTGTTCCACTTTCGTGGTTGTACACTCCAGAATTGTAAAGGTGTGGAACTAGTGCACACGGCTAGTTAACGGAAACCTCACTTGCGAACAAAGTAGTCTTAGAAGACGGACTTTCCCAAGATTAGATCCAAACGAAACTAATGAAAAACTGAACATTAAACTACAGTGGCTTCAGGCTCCTCAATAAAATGGTACACCCTTTAAATGATTCTGAACCACCATTAATTTTGTCAATTTCGAAAGTTAAGTGGTTCGGAAGTTTTAGCCAGCCAAAGTGACGAACTTTCATAAATATAATATACAAGCAGGATATTATTTCTCTCGAAAAGTGTGTTAATAGCATGACAATCAAGGATCCAGTAGAAACTGACGAAAATGACAATTGTGATGTGAGCCTATTAGGTAAAATGATTCAGATAGAGATATAGATATAGAGAGAGAAAGAAAGAGAGGGAGAGAGAGACACACACAGTGATAGGCAAAGAAGAGAGAGAAAGGAAGAGAGATAGAGAAATATAGGTACAAAGAGAGAGATAGACAGACAGACTGAGACAGAGAAGAGAGACAGAGAGAGAGATATTGCGCATTATTATGACCTTATGCAGCTGCGAGCGCCGTAAAACCCTCTACTAAACTAAAAAGAGAGAGAGACAGACAGTAAGAATGAGAGAGAAAGAGAAACAACAGGAAAACACTCAGAACCAAGAAAGACGGGATGACCAGAGACTCAAGGCATTGGAATGAGAGGGATTGGGCGGGACGGTAGAGTTTGACAGAAAGGTTGATAGAGAGATAGATGGACCCAGAAAAACAGAAGAAGGGAGCTAGAAAAGGAGGACATTTTTGTTAACTCAATTTGTGGGCCTATTTGATTTGTTGATTACCCGATATTTGAGAAGCCTAAAACTCTTGGGCTGGGCTCTTTTTATTGAGGCTTCCCTAAATCTGAACCGAACCTCGTGCTGAAGGAAAATAAAGTATGCTACATTTCTACTCACCCGTCGCAGTTAGACAGCAAAAGATGGATCAAAGTGAATTGCATTTTGTTAACAGAGCATTTTATTGCTTGCCTTCTGTTTGTGGTTATTGTTGTAGAGAGAGTGTTGAGCTTGCACATTTGTATCTTCGAATCTTGGCTTTGGCTTGAGTAATGTTTGCGGGTCATTGTGTTTACTCATACCATCTGTATAGACAGTATTCCTGCAAACGTACAGTACCCTACGTATGTAGATAGATAGATGCATGTAATAAGGTCACCTACGGTCATACACACACACACACACACAGAGGGAGAGAGAGAGAGAGAGAGAGAGAGAGAGAGAGAGAGAGGGAGAGAGAGA
>NW_004797608.1:691825-696825 GCF_000002075.1 Aplysia californica
GTGGAGGGGGCAATGGAAAAAAGAGGGGTGTGGGGTGCGGGTGAGGACAAGCGGCTTCGACTTCGAGTCTGTAAACTCCTAATCACCGCCTAAGCGTGGATGCAAAGTCAATCTAAAAGTAACTATGTAAACACGTTCTTCTGGAGCACAGTTTACCTGTTGCAGTTAGTCTTTTCCAGTTTCTCGTAAATACATGTAATGTGGTGGCTTTGGGTTTACACTGATTTTTATTTTATCGTGTTAATTAAGTCTACATGACAGCTAAGCTGACATTTACAAATTTCCTGGTCTGAACACAAATCGAGAGACTTTGAATTTCTAAAAATAGCACATAAGCGCTTTATAATAATTCTTTGTCAATTATCACAATCGCTGGTACATAATTGTCAGCTTACATAGTATAAAAATATATAAAAGTAAACTTTAGCCCTCTGTTTGGAACTTACATGACTTATAACGCAAATTCGGGTCACTGTGATGTCATGCAGAAAAGACTCCCATTGAACTTATCCTATTTTAAGAATCAATTGGTAAGGACGGTCGAAATTTACTTACTTTCATCCAAGAAGAAACTACCAAACAAAAATATTGAATAAAGGAGTACCGTATTGTGTTACTGTTATGTGATTGTGCATAAATCAGTTTATATTATGTCAAACAGTTAAGTCGGTGGTTGGCGGGTGCTCTGGTGTGGTTTGCTTCTTCTTTCCTATCAAACATCTATCGTCCTTATCTTCCTTTCTTCTTTTTTACGTTGGTTATTCTCTTGTAATAACTCTAATCTTCTGGCCCTCACATGACCTTATGCAGCATTGCGAGCGATGCAAAACCTCTACTAAAACTAAAAATAAAACAGTTTTCAGCCATTAAACTGTTGCCGACTTCTGTTTTTTGAAGAAAAGAACCCAAAAACGAGAAAACGAGGTAGAGCTACTCTTTTATCAGAGGGCTACAACGGACAGAAAAGGTTGAGAATTCCTGACCTCATCACAACAATGATAATATATCAACGCCACTGAACAAACAAAAAGAAACAACAACAAAAAACCCAACTTCGTCTTATTTACAAGGTGTCCAGTTTAGATCTAGATCTAACGCTCCGCATTTTACAGTAGGGTAACTTCAGTGAAGGCCTATGTTATTTTAGCTAACGCTAGTGTCATGAAATGATGACGAACATGTGGCATCGATGGATTGTGTGACCAACCCCCCGCACACATAAAAATGAACATACGCATACACACATACACTCCCCAGGGGGTAGCTATCCATTTTGCAGCAGGACAGATGTCAGATCATACCCCATGTCGTTCACACCGACTCAAACCTCCAGTCTTCATGAATAAGCATTTATGAATTCTAAAAAGTCAACAATATTCATACATTTCTCACCTGTTGCGAGGCACATTTTCCTGTTTATTTAATGTATCTGATAACTATGTTCCCCATTTTTGTGACCTATTTACATGTAATAGGAATGATGTTAATAATAAGTTAATGTTAGCACGTACATGTCATTGATTACACATTTCAATTTTGGGAAACAGCAGGGGCCATCCTGATCAGTTTTGTCACTTTGTTTAAGATTTGATGCCAGTTTGAAACACCACGGTCTGATTTTCCTAGATCAACCTTGTTTGTTTTGTTTTTGTTTTTGTTTTTGTTTTCTAGTCAAGGTCGCAGCTGATCCTGACTTGAGAAAAAATCAATCTCTAATCTCTCAAGATAACTTTAAGTTAAACACTGCAAGTTGTAGGTGGGTTTTTTAAATCATCATTGTAAAGGCCCCAGTACTTGCAATAACTACACGTCTCTTGTACTTGGAGACACCCTCTGTTCTTAAAGTGTTTTTTTGCTTCAATAAAACAGTTTTATGGCGGACTCAACAGATCATTGATGTTAACAAAAGCCTCTGTACATTGGAATATAATTATTGTTGACAAAGTGACCATGTTCGCGGAAAAATGAAAAGAGGAAAACATGGTTTGGAGTAATAATGCAATCCCACATAAACAGTGCGAGTTCCATTTCTTTCAACTGTATATAACAAATGTTGTGTTTTATTATATGATGTGTGATATAAACAGTTGTGGGACATCAGCGTATGGTTATGATCATCATCAGGAGAAGGTGAAGGAGATGGCAGAGATGGAGGAGGCGGAGAAGGAGGAGGCGGAGGAGGCGGAGAAGGAGGAGGCGGATGAGGCGGAGGCGGAGAAGGAGGAGGCGGAGAAGGAGGAGGCGGAGAAGGAGGAAGTGAATGGGAAGGAGGAAGTGAATGGGAAGGAGGAGGCGGAGAAGGAGGAGGCGGAGAAGGAGGAGGCGGAGAAGGAGGAAGTGAATGGGAAGGAGACATTCTGGAAAAATAACAAGTTTGGTGCCCTTCAAGGCAGAGAACAAGAATCAGTCTTTATAAAGGCAGCCCACTTGGTCTCCCGGCGGGACATCGAGCTGAGGGGGTACAGTACACTCTTATTTCTGTTCGCATTCCCGCCTTGAATTGTTATATATAGTATATATCATGTCCATCAAGGGGAAGACCACGTGGAACCTGGAGAAGAGTCACAGAAATTTAGGTACAGAAATTTAGGTACAGAAATTGGGGAAGGCATGGAATGACATTAAGAGGCTGGCCTAGGCGAGGGAAAAGTGGAAAGTGTATGTTCGTGGCCTATACCCTGGTCCAGCCGCTCAGCCCTCAGAAGCCTTGCACCCTACAACACACGTCAAACTTTAGAAATTTGCAAACTGTTGAAATTAGTCCTCACACTCCATAATTTTTCATTTAACAATCAAATTTTCTCCAGCTGACTGGCACAGCGATGGGTACCCCAGTAGCCCCCTCTTATGCCAACATTTTTATGGCTGAATTTTGGCGCAAATACGTCTCCCCTCTTCCCAACCAACCAGTTGTACTTATGCGTTACATGGATGACATTATCGCGTTGCACAATGGTTGCTCTGAAACAACCCAAAAATTTCTCACTAATCTGAACAAGGTGCACCACTACATCAAATTTACTTATTCCAGCCCAGATAAGTCCACTTCTTTCCTGGACATGTCCCTTCTCATTGCAGATAACCAAATTGAGACAGACTTGTACAAAAAACCTACCGACTCTAATCGTTACCTCCCACCTTCTTCAAACCATCCTAAACATATATTCCGTTCTGTGGTCTATAGTGGTGCTCTTAGACTAAAAATTCTTTTAAACAACGGATAGAGGAATTCACAGCCAACCTTCTTCACAGTGGGTACCGCAAAAATTTTATAACGCCCATTATCGAGAAAGTCAGCAAATTGAACCGCACAACCCTCCTGACCTACAAACCCGTTAAGCCAATACAGAAAAGACCATTTTTCGTCACAACTCATCACCAAAAACTACCTAAGGTACATAAAATCCACAGCCAACACAAAAGCATCTTGGAAAAATCAGACAAAATGAAAGCCTGCTTCCCCGACCCTCCTCTGATTGCACTTCGTCAGCCTCCTAATCTTGGCAACCTCCTCATTAGCACTAGAGCAGTAACACCCACGTCCTCACCTCCGATAAACCCATGTTCCCCGCCTCAAAATTATCCATGTCAAAAACCTAGATGCAAAACATGTGCCTACATGAAAGTAACCAACTTTGTAGAAGGCCCCCACTTTAAAAGAAAACTTTCCCACGGCATCACTTGTGAAACCAAAAATGTAATTTACCTCATATCTTGTAAATTCTGCCCAGCTCAATATGTAGGTCATACTACCACCACACTAAGAGCTAGGTTTAATAACCATAGGTATTCAGTTCAGAAAAACTCCAGCACACCAGTTGGCCAACATTTCAACAGTCCTGGTCACAATGGATTCTCCGATTTGCAGCTTCAGGGTATTGAAATGGTCCAATATCCAACTAAAGAAAAACTTAACCAAGGAGAATCAATGTGGATTTGGAACTTGGGGTCTCACAAAATCCTCACTGGCCTTAACATCGACGAGCACCATTTTAAGGACCTTAAATTTACAACGTAACGTACTAATCACCCTTTATGTTCCTGCAACCCCCTCCCTTTGGCCCTGCCTTTCTGTTATATTCCTTACCTCCACGTACTATCTCTCTCTCTCTCTCTCTCTCTCTCTCTCTCTCTCTCACTCTCTCTCTCTCTCTCTCTCTCTCTCTCTCTCTCTCTCTCTCTCTCTCTCTCTCTCTCTCTCTCTCTCTCTCTCTCTCTCTCTCTCTCTCTCTCTCTCTCCCTCTTTTCCTTTCCCTCTCTCTGCCACCTCTGGCCTTTCCGATTTGTGTTCACCGCACCCTTCTGTTATTATATTCCTTACTTCCACGCACCTTTCCACCCCCGCCCCCCCTCTCTCTCCCACTTCTGGTTTAGTGTTCCCTTCTCTCTGGCGATTTGTACTCACCGCTCCTTTAAATATTCAGACATGTACGCACTCTAGTTTTCATAGCCTGTGTATACTTAGATTCTTGCCAGTTATTTTTGTGAATGTTCCTGAGGAAGCCCGTTGAGGGCAAAACGCTGAACAAACTGTGTATAATACATATTTTCTGGAAATACAACAGGGTCTTAACTGTTTTAACTCTTTTTATCCTAGCCGTACCCCCATGGACTCTGTACCGGTCCTGGGCCCGCCGCGCCGTATGCGTCGGAAGTCAGTGCGTATAGTTCAAAGTGCTATATTTCTTACATTTACTCTACTAAGGTTTTAAGATTTGGCAGTTATGTTAGAAACTGAATGTAGTTTTTGTAAATGTATGTTTTAAGGAAATACACCAATAGCACAATGTTGATTTTGAGGTGTATTCCACCCTTGAACTTGACCCTGATTGCCGCGCCCACGACGTCCCATTGGATTTTATAGATCTAAATCTAGCCCTACCCATTGAGCACGAATTCCAGTACTGACCCCTTCACCATAATCTGAATCGCTATTAGATGAGTCTAAGTCCTGTTTCTTATCATCCACAACGGAATTTACGGCACTTATTTCAGAGTCA
>NW_004797608.1:700296-717438 GCF_000002075.1 Aplysia californica
AATATATCAAAAGATTGAGAAGGGTTGTCCTTGTCAAGAAAATGGACGACAACCGGATTCCGAAGCAACTTCTCTATGGAGAACGAGCCCAGGGGAAGAGACCAAAAGGAAGACCAAAATTGAGTTACAAAGACACCTGCAAAAAAAGCTTATCTAAGCTTGTATTAGATGTTAGCATTTGGGAAGAAATAGCCGAGGATAGGAAAACATGGATGAAAATGATAAAGGAAAAAACTATAAAGCTAGGGAGCAGCCTTAGAAACAACCAGGCTGAGAAGCGCCAACGACGAAAGGAAAACAGGGGAAAATGCAGAGCTTCGATCCACGTCACTGACATGCAAACACTGTGACAGAATCTGCGCTTCAAACTTAGGAAGAATTAGCCATGAAAGAAGCTGCATGAAGACAACCTTGAGTCCATCTTAAGCTAAATTGACCGTCTGCATAGACGAAAAGAGATATACTATGTATAATATCTTATTTAAACTGCTCTATAAGTGCACGCACGAAACAAAAAAAAACAAATTAAAACAAAGTTGCTTTAAAATGATACATACGCATACAAAACCAAAAACACAGCAAAACAATGTAAAAATTACAAAATGGAATCTTGTACAGGTCACCCCCCCCCCTCCTTCTTTTCTTTTTCTCTAAATAGAAAAGTATACTCTCCCATGATTTATAATTGACTTTTCCTCAGACCTCGTAAACTAACATATTATATCGAGACTTGAACTTCCGACTTTTGCGTGTAAACACTACACACGCTGGTCCTAAAGTAACTTGATAATATTATACTCTTTTATTTTTAAATTCCCTCCTCTTAAATAACTTTATAGTGTTGTAAGGGGGTTTAAATCTATACGCATCCCCATCACGACGCTGTGGAATCAGGTGTTTGTCAATTTCTGGGCATATGGCGTTATTGGTATCATTCTAAAGCTAACTCATTTTTCTTGCTTTTGATGAAAAAAATATCCATTCATCTTGGACTGGTCTAGCTATTTAAGAATGAAAGAGGCGGGAGTCGCCTGAAGTCAAATGTAAAATTTTCGAGAAAATGGCTGCGAAAGTTTGGTGAAAGCTTGAGTGTCCTTGGAAACATAATTGCTGCGTGCCTTTGATTTTGATTATCTCAGTGACGACCAAAATGAAATTTGCAATCCTTTTATACGGCCGTGAATGCGGGACAGTCACTAAAGGTAGTGTAAAATAGATGAAACAGAAATGTGGTTTGTTAAAAGGCTGCCCAGAGGGGGAAAAAATCAACGAGGTAGTACTTGAAGAAGTCCACTAGAGCCGCTCGCTAATAAAACAATGAGGAAAAGACAAATGCAGTTTATGGTCCTCTTGAATAGACGTAATTAAGTCACTTGCAGGATTCAGTGGAAACGAGGCAGGGGAAGACCCATAGCAACCTTCTTGGAGAGTCTAAACAGAGGGATGGGATGGCGGAGAAAGATCAGAATAATGTAGCTTTTTGACAGCATCCGAACAAAGGAATGAATTGAATACCATGATCTTCGATGTCTGTCGTAGATTTGGCTCTTGGTGACCATTGGTTTTGTTTTGTTTTGTTTGTTTGTTTGATTGTTTATATTTTGTTTGTTTCGTTGGTTGTTTGTTTGTTTGTTCGTTTTTTGTGGGTTTTTTTATTTTTTGTTTTTTGTTGTTTGTTTTTGTTTGTTTGTTTGTTGTTGTATTTTTTTGTGTGTGTTGGTTTTTTTTTGGGTTTTTTTTTTTTTTTGGGGGGGGGGGTCAGGAAACTCCACTCAGAAATGTGTTTTTGAATAAACTTAAAATGTTATAAGAAAAATAAAATTTAAGGGCTGAAAATGATAAATTCATTATTTTAACTAGCACATAATTTCACCAAGATGGCTGAGTTTTGCACATTTTGTCCCCACCCTCATAAAACACCTACCTCGCTGCCAGCAGCCACGTTATCTGTGAAATCTGTGAGAGGGTTACTGATGCAGAACGTGGCTGGATCTCTGGAGAGACATAACATGTGTATAATTTTAAATTTTATGCAGTTTCACTATAATCTTAGGTTATTAAAAGTGTGTTTGTTTATTTGTTTGAGTAAAGAGAAGCACGTCAATACAACACAACGTTCATCAAGTGCTGGGGAAAAGGTAAGACAGACATACAGAAACAGAATATGTAAGTTAAATAGTAAGACATACAAAGATGTGACCCCCAACCACCTGCATCAAAGATAGTTTATTCATTATCATCCAGTGCCAGACGTGTGGCAGACATCGACGATCATGGTTTTCCATTCATTCCTTTGCTCGGAGGCTTAAAAAAGTTACGTTCCCTTATATTTCCCAGTTAAAGATTTATTGTTTAGGTTCCCTCAGTAGGTTACTCTGGGCCTACCCTGCTTCGTTCGCCTTTTAATTTTGCCAGTGAGAGCTAGATGTTCAAAACCTTTAAGTCTATTCAGGTATACCAACAACTGCAGTTGTCGTTTCATGATTGTTTTTAACAGTGAGCGTCCCCCGCGAGCTTCATCAAGCACTACCGCATTTGTGAGGTATCATGGGTGAAATCAGGTGCTCGTCAAAATAATGAAATCCGAGAAATCGGCATTTTTCGGCCAGTTTTGATATTAAATTATTTTTTTTTGCTCAACGTCTTGTATGTCCATTCAAAAACACTTTTATGTCTGGATTTGATGATTAAACATTGATCAGAGGCCCTAAAATGTAAATTTGCAGTTTCCAAGGAGTCTTAAACTATTGAAGTCACCAAACTTTGCGGCTATTTTCTCACTACATGTAATTTTACTTCGGAAACTAGGCGACCCCACCTCCTTTAATCGCAAAGATCTCGACTTCTATTCACGATAAATGGATCTTTTTTTTTATATCGAAAGCAAGGCAAATGAACAACCTGTAATATGATACCAATAACTTCATATGTCTAAAAATTGATGAGCGCCTGATTCCGTTGCGTCGAGACACGTATGAATTCTCTTCCTTCCACGATATTCTCAAGTCTCTTAAGAAACCACATTTCTGTTGCTTCTATTTTATTTTCACTGTCTTTAGTGACTGTCCAGCATCCACAGCCATTGAAGGGTTGACCATAAAGCCTTTAACAAATTTCATTTTGGTATTCATTGAGTTGTTTCTATTTTTCAGTATTGGGCTCATTTATTTCATTAAAACTAGCCTTACCATTGCAATTTCCCGTTTTATTTTTTTTAGGGAACATTTGGTATCAGATGTTATTTTATACCATACTTGGAGCTGTTTTAGCATTGCACTTCCGGTAAAATATATCCTTACGTTTCACGTGTGAAATATAGGCTGGCTAAGCTGATATCTCACACGTGAAATATAAAAATTTGCATAAATTACTCCGCGCACTAGATCTATATTCGCCTTCTACTTCTATCCCTCTGTGTAGGCTAAGCAAAATAGCCTAGATCTAGATCTAGATCTAAAACTAGTAAAAACTTAAAAACTTCGCTGCAAAGCGCGCTCACCATGGGCAATCAAACATTAGTCTCCCAGTCTCTTATAGTCGAGTATAGGTTCAAACCTTTCTAGATCTACGGTGCCCTTAATTTTGTTTCAAATAGAGTCAAATGATGGGCATCGTAATGAACCGGGATTAGATCTAGATCTAGATCTAGATCTCTAGATCTACGCCAGATTTTGTATAAATTTATGAAGAAAAGTTTTTTAATCTAGCCTCAATTGTTGGGGAAAAATATGGTTAAGTTAAGTCAAATTGAGACAAAGTGCTGTGCAAAGTATGGGTGACATTGATTTACCCGTTATAAAGTTATTTGAGGACAAGTTGCGCCACGAATTTTTGACCGCTGTATAGTATTATATTTGATATTTGTGACGCCTAAAACATCCGAACCACTTAATTTTCGAAATCCGTTCACATGCACTGCGCACCGGACCCACAATGACTTGATCAATTCTTTGGAGTACTTTCACTGAACGAGGTACCCAGCTAGTTCTTCTATGTTTCTAAGGATTGTTTCACTTTACATGTTAAAGAGGTCTGGTGACATAACACATCCTTGCCTCACTCCTCTTCTAATTTGTCTCCATCGTACAGCAGCGTTTTAGTTTTAGTTTTAGTAAGAGTTTTACGGCGCTCGTAACTGCATAAGGTCATGCGCGTGCGAAACGAATGTTTTTATTCCCAACAATTCACCATACAGCCTAATTTTGGTGAATACTTCTATAGTTTGTTCAGATCAAATGTACACATAAGAAATACAAATACCACATAGCAGTTCAAATGCCACATAGAAAGTTTCACGCCACATAGAAAGTTCAAATGTTCAATAGGAAATTTAAGTGCACAATAGTGCGTAAATTAAATATACAAATGGCAAATCCAAATGTAACACAATAGCAAGTTCAAATGCCACATAGCAAGAGCAAATATCCTCCGCAAAGATTATTCAGCGTGAAAAGCATTTTAATGTGCTCAAACTGAGTTGACGACAACCATAAGCAGTTTAATTTTAAGATGAATTGATCACCATTATAAAAATCCCGAGGATGCTCCCGCGGAAAGAAATTCAGATAGGACTGAAGAAACTAGACATCAGTATGCAGCATGGCTGATACAGAACGTTTAGGAGTATGAATTGCCTTTATTGTGGAAGCTTGTAGCAAGCCGTTGACGAATAGAAACCGGTGAAGAACTTGGAGCGGTCAATGCTTTGAGTAATGCAGGGTCGAAAGGGACTGAACCGCGCGATGCCATAGGGGTCTAATTTGCTGTCAGTGACGAGGGTGGCCTGGTCTTTCACGACTTTCAAGTAGAGGGAATGGCAGCTTTCGGTTCAACCCATCCCTCTAAGAAACTGGTTCAACAATCTTCACAACGAAGTATACTTTGAATGTAACAATGCTCGTGCACAAAGGCACTGGGGAAGAAATATCCCCCCCCCCCTCCCACTCCTACACACCTTTTCTTAACATCTACGAGAACGCATGTGAATTTGGAAATACGATTTGAAACCGTGGCTCGGTGAAGCAAAAGACCAAATGTTCACTCAGCTGACTCATCAACAAAGGATGGTCACAGTTGCCCAGATGATGGAACACAAAACCCTAGCTGTGGCTATAGTGAAAATGGGAGCAGCCTTCAGATCAATGCAAGCCTATAAGCCATAGCGTTTTGTAGAGCAACAATAAGTAAGTAAAGTAAACTTGGCTTTAGATTTCACTCAGTTAGTTCTATAATATACCAGCAGTATGTTGATTTGTATCATAATCATTCGTTTCTGTTAAACATGTGAGTTTATTTCCAGTTTTTAACATCATTTAGATATTACTTTCGTTTCTCATGATTTTTTCCTTGTGGAACCACACAGCTTACATCTAACTTTTTCGTAGCAAAAAAACAAACAAAACAAAAACAAACTCCAAACCCTTTTACTTCTTACCTTGATATACTTCTTATACTTTTAGCCTCCCTTTTATATATAGGTTTTTTTTTTAGATCAAATGTACACATAAGAAATACTTTAACTTTAATGCCACATAGCAAGTTCAAATGCCACATAGAAAGTTTCACGTCACATAGAAAGTTCAAATGTTCAATAGGAAATTTTAGTGCACAATTGTGCGTAAAAAGTTCAAATGTACAAATAGCAAATCTAAATGTAACACAGTACCAAGTTCAAATGTCACATAGCAAAAGCATATCCTCCACAAAGATTATTCAGCGTGAAAAGCATTTTGATGTGCTCAAACTGAGTTGACGACAACCATAAGTAGTTCAATTTTAAGGTGAGTTGATCACCATTAAAAAAATCCCGAGGATGCTCTCGCTAAAAGAAATTCAGGTAGGACTGAAGCAGCTAGACATCAATATGCAGCATGGCTGATGCAGAACATTTAGTGGTATGAATTTGCCTTCATCGATGAGGCTGGTATTAAGCTGTTGACGAAGGGATACCGATGAAGAGCACGGAGTGGTCAATGCTTTGTTTGAGTAATGGAGGGTCGAAGGGGACCGAACCGCACGATGCCACAGGGAGCTAATTTGCTGTCAGTGCCAAGGGTGGCCTGGTCTTTCACAACTTTCAAGTGGAGGGAATGTCAGCTTTCGTTTCAATCCATCCCTCTAAGAAACTGTTCCAACAATCCCCACAACGAAGTATGCTTTGAATGTTACAATGCTCGTGCACAAAGGCAGGCTTTAAATGGCAACTCATCAATAGATTGGGGAAGAAATATTTACCACCCTAACACACCTTTTCTTAACATTTACGAGAACGCTTGTGAAATTGAAAATACGATTTGAAACCGTGGCTCGGTGAAGCAAACGACCAAATGCTCACTCAGCTGACTCATCAACCAAGGATGGTCACAGTTGCCCAGATGATGGAGGAAAAAACACAAGCTGTGACTATAGAGAAAATGGTAGTAGCCTTCAGATCAATGCAAGCCTATAAGCCACATGGTTTTGTAGTGCAACAATAAGTAAATAAAAATTAACTCGGCTTTAGATTTCACTCAGTTAGTTCTATAATATACCAGCAGTATGTTGATTTGTATCATAACCATTCGTTTCTGTTAAACATGTAAGTTTATTTTCGGTTTTTAACATAATTTAGTATTATATTCCGATCAAATGTACACATAGGAAATACAAATGCCACATAGCAAGTTCAAATGCCCCATAGAAAGTTTCACGCCAGATAAAAAGTTCAAATGTTCAATAGGAAATTTTAGTGTACAATTGTGCGTAACAAATTCAAATGTACAAATAGCAAATCCAAATGTAACACAATAGCAAGTTCAAATGCCACATAGCGAAAGCAAACATACATTTGCTCAAACTTATTTGAAGACAACCATAAGCAGTTTAATTTAAAGGTAAATTGATCACCATTTAAAAAAATCCCGAGGATGCTCCCGCGAAAAAGAAATTCAGATAGGACTGAAGCAACAAGACATAAATCTGCAGCATGGCGGATGCAGAACATTTAGCGGTATGACTTTGCCAATAGTGAGGAAGCTGGTAGCAAGCCGTTGACGAATAGAAACCGATGAAGAGCACGGATCGGGTGGTCAATGCTTTGTTCGAAGGGGACCCAACCGCCCGATGCCACAGGGGCCTAATTTGCTGTCAGTGACGAGGGTGGCCTGGTCTTTCACGACTTTCAAGTGGAGGGAATGGCAGCTTTCGTCTCAACCCATCCCTCTAAGAAACTGGTTCAACAATCCCCATAACGAAGTATGCTTTACTTTGTATGTATGTAGCAATTGTCATGCACAAAGGCAGGCTTTAAATGGCAACTCATTAATACATTGGGAAAAAATACCTACCCCCCCCCCCTTTACACACCTTTTCTTAACATCTACGAGAACGCTTGTGAATTTGGAAATACGATTTCAAACCGTGGCTCGGTGAAGCAAAAGACCAAGTGTTCACTCAGCTGACTTAACAACAAAGGATGTTCACAGTTGCCCAGATAATGGAACAAAAAAACACAAGCTGTCACAAAAGGAAAAATGGCAGCAGGCTTCAGATCAATGCAAGCCTAAAAGCCATAGCGTTTTGTAGTGCAGCAATAGGTAAATAAAAGCAAACTTCGCTTTAGATTTCACTCAGTTAGTTCTATAATATACCAGCAGTATGTTGATTTGTATCATAACCTTTCGTGTTTGTTAAACATGTAAGTTTATTTTCAGTTTTTAACATAATTTAACTATTACATTCCATTCACATGATTTCTTCTTTGTGGCACAACACGGCTCACGTCTAACTTTTTCGTGGCAATCCCCCCCCAACCCTTTTACTTCTTACCTTGATACTTCTTATACTTTTAGCCTCCTTTTTAGTTTTAGTTAGAGTTTTACGGCACTTTCAACACAATAAGGTCAAGTAAGTGCCGAAGATTAGAGGTGTTACAAGAGAGTAACAGACACAAAAAAGAAGGAGGAGAGATCAGATGTTAGATAGGAAAGAAAAAGCAAGCCACACCAGAGCACCCATCAACCCCCTACTTTGCCTCCTTTTACTCTAGTTCAAGCATATTTACATTTGAACTTGCTTTGTGGCATTGGAATTTGCTATGTGTTACATTTGAGATTTTTATGCCTACATTTGAACTTGCTATTGTTGTACTACGATTTTTTATGACGTCACTTGTATATTTAGATTTGCTAGGTGTAATTTGGTCTTTCTATTTGTTAATAATAAATAGCATTTGTATAGCGCATATCCCAGCTCAACAGAAGGCTCTATGCGCTTTAATAATAAAAATAATAATAATAATAATAATAATAATAATAATAATAATAATAATAATAATAATAATAACAATAATAATAATAATAATAAATAACATTTATATAGCGCATTTCCAAAAAAAGTAGCTCAATGCGCTTTACATTGGAATACCAATTTTTCAAAAACCTTTCTTACTACTTCCTTTTTTCTCATGCAATATACATTAATGCACACACACACACACACACACACACACACACACACACACACACACACACACACACACACACACACACACACACACACACACATACACACACACACACACACACACAGACTATTTTCATCCAGACATAGGAACAGAACAACTATAATGAAAGATAACGTTAAAAGCTTATGAAGGATAGGCCTGTAGGAACAAAAATGTTTAAGATGTCTTTTGAAGCTATCAAGTGTTTTTATTTGTCTTAGTTTCATGGGTAATCTCTTCCACAAAAATGGACCAAGATATGAGGAAGATCTCTCTCCATATGATTTGTATGATTTTACAGGTTTCACAAGTAGGGTGTTATCGTTTGATGATCTTAGGTTTCTCCCTGGTTTATATATACTGATAAGTTCGTGGAGATAAAAAGGAGCAGTTTTATTTACACATTTGAAACACATGACGCAGATTTTAAATTGTTCTTTTACAGGGAGCCAATGCATTTCTTTTAATAATGGAGTGACATGGTCTCATTTTTTAGATCTTGTTATCAGTCTAGCGGCATTGTTTTGAATTACTTGTAAACGATTCAAATATTTGTTGTTCAGACCTGCTAGGAGTGAGTTACAATAGTCTAATCGAGATAGGATAAGAGATGTTACCAGTATTTTGTGGTCTCTTGGTTTAAGTACTTTCGAACGAGGCCTATCCTTCTCAGCTGAAAATAAAGGGATTTGAACAGAGATCCTACAAACGAGCCCATTGATAAGTGGTGGTCAATATATATGTTACAATAAGAACACGTACCTAGTGAATACGCGTAATCACTGAATATTTCAGTGAATACACGTAATCCCTGTTTCACTTGGAGATTTCACGTAATCACGGAAATAATCAGGAATTACGTGAAATCCCTGAAAAATGGTCACAGTATTTACGCGTAATCCCTGATCAGACATGTGTAGTATAATATACTTTTGTAAAGGTTTATTCCTTAAATAGTCAGTTCGGTAACATATACTCTCTCTCTCTCTTTCTCTCTCTCTCTCTTTCTCTCTCTCTCTCTCTCTCTCTCTCTCTCTCTCTCTCTCTCTCTCTCTCTATCTATCTCTCTCTCTCTCTCTCTATCTCTCTCTCTATCTCTCTCTCTATCTCTCTCTCTCTCTCTCTCTCCCTTCTCTCTCTCTCTCTCTCTCTCTCTCTCTCTCACACACACACACACACACAACACACACACATACACACACACATACACACACCTGCTCCACAATCTAAAAACAAAGCATTTCATTTTTTAAAATGTCAGACACCATAGTTGTTGTTGTTGTTGTTGTTGTTTCAGTTTTCAGTTAAATACTTAAGACTAAAATCCATCGACGTCGTCACTTGTTACAACAATTGAGACTGCTATGACAGCGTAAGTTACACCTAAGACCTGCTTTACGGCATTTACATCGCCTGGAGCTACACTTTTTGGCATCAGTACAGTTGCATCTTGTGAAGCCTTATCCACCAGAAAAGGATTGAAAAATCACCGCCGAATGCAGTGAAACTATTTGTTCGGTGTTTATGTCGTCAGTGTTCAGAAGACGCTCAGGGCACAGGTCGAAATGATTTCTGGAATACAAACCAGCTTTTGCGGCTAACTTCTTGTCTGTCAATTATACACCAAGGATATTTCTAGGATCGCCTCTCCCTCGATGAACAAGTGGAACTGCCACACAAACGTTGTCTCCTTGTTTGCCAGCTGGCATATCTATGTTACAGTAAGAACACGTAGATCAATCTAGTTAATACGCGTAATCACTGAATATTTCAGTGAAAACGCGTAATCCCTGTACAGTGGCGGGGCTATTACGTGAATTCACTGAATGCTCAGTAGTAAAAACACGTAAAATGATAGGTCTAATTTTAGGGATTTCGCGTAATCACTAGAAATTTCAGTGATTATGTGAAACCCCTAAGTGAAACGGTGATTACGTGTATTCACTAAAATATTCAGTGATTACGCGTATTCACTAGGTACGCATTCTTACTGTAACATATACAACGAGATTTCTGACAACTTCTTTACTAGATGTCATATGCCCATATAAATCAAAGTTGACACTTTCCAGATCTTTATTTAATAGTGGATTTTTTATAAGAATGACGTCTGTCTTTTCTTCGTTTAGTTTCAATTTGTTTACTGTCATCCACTTTTTAATTTCATAAAAACATTGTTTAGTGATGGAAATCATGTTTGGTAGATCTTGAATGGTGCCATTAAAATACATTTGGGAATCATCGGCATAAAAATGATAATTCAATCCATGATTTTGTAAAATGCTTGTTAAGGGCTGTGTATATAGTGTAAAGACCACTGGTCCAAGAACGAACCCCTGTGGAACTCGATAATCGAGCCTGACCGGCTTTGAAAAGCTATTTTTAATTTGCACTGACTGAACTCTTTCCAGTAAATATGACTTAAACCATAAAAGCACAGTACCCGATAAGCCAAATGAGCGCTCAAGTCTTGTGAGTAGAATAGCATGGTCAATTGTGTCAAAAGCTGTGGACAGATCCAAAAGAGTTAAAAGACAGATGTTTTTGCTATCAATACATTCTCAGCTTCTCGTGAAGCATACAGTGCAAGCAGCTGATTAAGCGCTCAAATACAAACAAATTGACAAGATCTTTCGCTGTCTATAGCCGAGTACCCATTCCCACCTGGGTGAAGTGAGGAAAGTTCGTGTAAAGTGCCTTTCTTAAGGACACAACGTCGGGCCCCTGAAGGGGTTCGAACCCACGGCCTTACGGTTGCGAGTCCGAGAGCCTAACCACTAGGCCACCGACACCACTATGTTATGTGTATATTTGAACGGAAAAAATTATATTAAAATGTTCAATAAATGCAAAAAAAATTGAGGTAAATAAATTCTTAATTTAAAATAACTTTTAAAAACATTAAAAATTTAAACGTTTTTTTTTACAACTTTTCGTAAAGGCCAAGGATCTTTATAAAATAAAGGATTCTGTTGGGATCAACGACGGGAAACAGATCTTGCAGTTTTTCGCTTTTAAAATATTTACTTCGGCTCTCTCCGAAGTCTAGATATTCTGTTAAAATGTGTTTAAAGGTAAAATCTGTGTCTCACATCCGACACAGAACGACTTTTCATTTCCCTGAAGGAGGTATTTATGTGTCAGGGACTTGTGTCCATTGCGTAATCGGGTAAAAATTACTTCGTCTCTCCTGGAGAGGCCTGAAGGTTTTCGTGGACCCAGTTTGGGTTTAATGTTTGTTGTTGATTTGATCCTTCCAATGATTCTCTCACAGACTGGACGAGTAGTTTTTTACTTTATTTTTAAAGTCAGTCTGTGGGAGAGCGTTCGTCGTTGATCTCAACAGAAGGGACAAGGATTCCTGCGCCAGGAGATCCACCTGCTCGTTTCCTTGGATGCCCACATGACTAGGTAGCAATGTGAACACGATGTTTTTCCCTGCTTAAGTCAAAGCGTGTATTTTTTGTTGTAACCTAACTATATTTGGAAGTAAGAGTGTGTAGTTTGTAAGTGATGTTATGCAAGACAGAGCCTCAGAAAGGATGGGGAAATATTTGTAGGGGGGAATTTTCTACGAAGTCCAGTGCCGTGTAGAGAAAATGGAGGCTTCGGGATGGAGTCTCCTCTGGTGTATACTGTTTGAAGATAAGGCAGCGGCGCCCACAGCGGAATCCGATTTAGAGTCATCTGTGAAGATTAGCTCTCCGCACCGGGGTATTTTTCTAAAAGTTTTTTTGTTTGTATTCTACTAGGAGGAGTGTGAGTGTTTCTGTGGGTAAATGTCTAATGGTCTGGTTGTGGATGTCATCCAGACCCGAGGCTATATTGCCCAGGTCCGAGATGCACGATGTTAGTTCGTCTAATGTGAAGTCGGCGATGTAAGTTTCAGTGTTGTTTGAGTGGAAGTTTAGGTGTTGCTGTTCTCAGTTAGTTTTGATGTTTTGGAAGGTGGTTTTGTTGTACAAATTCCTGATAAATTTTAGATCTTTTTCATCTGTGTCTAGCTTTTCCAGTATTTTGAATCATCATGTCTAACTTTATCGAACGCCTTAAAATAATCTTTGAAGCTTAAATACAAATCTTTCTGTGCTTCATGACATACTTCCATTAACATTGTTAAGGTGAATATGGCAATTTTGGTGCCCTTGACAGGAACAAAGCTGAATTGTGTTTTAGCTTAGACTTTTTCTCATTCTTCCGACAGGTTATTAAAGAAATTTTTTTAAAGTTCCATGAAGAGCAGGGGGAAAACCTTGAAATAAAGGAAACAA
Source organism: Aplysia californica (assembly GCF_000002075.1). Classification (NCBI taxonomy): domain Eukaryota; kingdom Metazoa; phylum Mollusca; class Gastropoda; order Aplysiida; family Aplysiidae; genus Aplysia; species Aplysia californica. The sequence goes on from NW_004797608.1 coordinate 713,050, forward strand.
TAGTCTGTTGTGATCTCTGCAGACAGCATTGAAGAATAAGGTAGGAACTCTAAAGTAACGTTCATTTTTATGTGCAGTGTTGGTAATGTATGATACACCTATTGGTCTGCTGTCTAGATACCACGCAGAAGAGAAAGGTCCTAGAAAGAAAAGGAATAAAATACATTTCACCCTACGCATGTCCGAGCCCTGCTTAAAAAACGTCCTTGAAAGACTTCCAGATTCTCGTTGACATTGTTGGTAAGCATATTTGCTGGAGTTTTGTTTTTACATTTCACCAGATTTTCTGATGTGTCAAAAGTTCAAATATGGATAAAGTCACACTACCCGACCCCCCCCACCCCCCACCCCCACCCCCCCACCCCGTTCTTGCCCCTTCACTGGTTGAGAGTATCGTTCTGCTACCTCCGAGATCATCCATAAAGACCCCGTTCAGACTGGTGTACTGCCACAGTCGGAGATCAAAACGAAAAGTGAACTGAGAATCAGAAGCGAAAATGCAGCAAAATTATTCTGTGACGTCACCGGCAATGGCTTTATGACAAACAAAACATTTCTCAAAGACGTTCAGACAGCAAACTGAGTTGTTAGCAAATCAAAATCCTGTTTGTTTTCGGCAACCTTGAAAAAAATCGTACTAGCAACTCGCCAAAATCGTCATAAATAAAACGAAAACATATTGGCAATCGGTTTACGTTACTTTACCTGCTTTCTAGAGCGCCGTGGTGTCCGTCGAGAGTTATGGCCCCTAGATTGCCCCGGATAACGTTGTACTTTTCCCCTCCTTCCGCCAGGTGGAAGCAGTGACCTCGGTGCTTGATAGCTACGTTGTTCTCCACCTGTCAGGGTCAAAGGCAGTGGCGAAGCGTCTATATAATCAAATAATCACTGCTTCCCTTCCTAATTTTGAAACATTGCCGCAGTCAAATTCACCCATAGACGTAAACCTCATAAATTAAATGTAAAAAAAAAGACGCTCAAAATCACCAATGAACAGTATGCCTACAGTATGCCTAACATTCAAAACGGTTTCATTGTCAGAGAAATAGCCTGTTCCCCCCTATCGTGTCACTCCATAAGCAGTCGCAAGCTTTGATTATGAAAGCTTACAGTGAGGCTTAAAGAGTCTACCAACATTGTTGAAGGGAACATGTGTGCATCAGTCAAAACTGTTCCATTGCCACATATACCCTGTTCATCCCATTCGGGCCACAGTTATAATCAGTCGCAAGCACTGATTATGTAAGCGAACTATTAAACTGGTCGAGTCTACCTCACAGATGTGAGGGGAGCTAACTCCTAATAATATATTGACTGCTGCGAGTGCTTGTTTTTTTTCCCCTCGACTTTTTACCGTCCTATAATCAGATCGTGACCTCGATTATGAGGTTGTTGTTGTTGCTGTTGTTGTTGTTGTTGTTGCTGTTGTTGTTGTTGTTATTGTTGTTGCTGTTGTTGCAGCTGCTGCTGCTGCTGCTGCTGCTGCTGCTGCTGCTGCTGCTGCTGCTGCTGCTGCAGTTGTTGTTAACACTGCCGTCGTTGTTGTCATTTTAGTTTTGGGGACAGAATGGATAAAAGTAGCCTGTTTTAAAACGTGGAGGAAGCACACCCTCTCGTATTTGTCGAGAAATTACTTGCTCTTGTCGAGTAGTCTGTTTAGGAATACATTTCGTACTTGTCGAGTAGTTTGTTTAGGAATACATTTTGTACTGGTCGAGTAGTCTGTTTTGGAATACATTTTGTACTTGTCGAGTAGTCTGTTTTGGAATACACTTTGTACTTGTCGAGTAGTCTGTTAAGGAAACGACTTGCATTTCGCTACCTCAGAATTACAAAGTTCTATCTGCTCAGTACCTAGTTTTGCGAAATGTGACGTAAAATGTTGAGTTTCACAACAATGCAAGCATTTTTCAAATGCAGTTCTTTAAATATCTAGATAACGACTCCAAAACAGATAGAACATTAACTGGTTTCTGACCTCATGATCTTAGTGACTCGAAACGGCCAAAAAAAATCAGATACAGCTTTGTAATGCTAAGGAAGCGATTTGTCTAGTAAGGCGTTTAGGAAACGACTTGTATTTGTTGAGTAGTCTTTTAGAAAATGACATGTATTTGTCTAGTACAGCGTTTCGGAAATTAATTGTACTTGTCGATGAGCCTGTTCAGGAAACGACTTGCATTTGTCTTGTAGTGTGTTTAGAAAACGACATGTATTTGTCTAATAGGGTGTTAAAGCTAGCAAGGAAAGCGACCAACCAGCAGTCCGTGTGTGCCTCTCAGGACGACACAGCGGCTGAAGGAGTCCAGGATGACGTTCTCTCTGACGTAGGCCGGGTTCTGGTAGCTGTCGTGTGTCACGTTTCCCGCCATGTCGAAGAAGATCGGGAAGGCACCTGGGTTAAATGAGGGCAGCAAGGTGTGGAGTAGGGTGGTTTGGGGGGGGGGGGTATATTTCCTAACCATTGGCACTAAGCTCCACACATTTTCTTAACTCTCCTTCTGGTCGTTGTTGTTCTCCTCCTCCTCCCCCTCCTCCTCCTCCTTTTCCTCCTCCTCCTCCTCCTCTTCCTCCTCCTCCTCCTCCCTCCTCCTCCTCCTCCTCCTCCTCCTCCTCCTCCTCCTCCTCCTCCTCCTCCTCCTCCTCCTCCTCCTCCTCCTCCTTCTTCTTCTTCTTCTTCTTCTTCTTCTTCTTCTTCTTCTTCTTCTTCTTCTTCATCATCATATTCTTCTTCTTCTTGTTCTTAATCTTCTCTTCTTCTTCTTCTTCATATTCTTCTTCTTCTTGTTCTTAATCTTCTCTCCATTACAAGTATCATCATCAAAACTTGCATATTCAAGTTCCCAAAAATGGTCACCATCCCCCTCTAGCTCTCCCCACACGTCACTTACCTATTCTATGATCCTGGCCCATTTGTTCCAGCCGCACACCCTGAATATGCACGTCTCCAAACCCAGACTTCACCTACAATCCAGAGAACAAGATAGGAAAGAGCAGAAGATAGCTTTTAATTACAAGATTTGAAGTCTACTTGTCAGTCAGCAAAACGACTCAGTTAAAACAGGAATATATTAATTATTGTTTATGTGTACTTGACACCCCCAAACCCCCAAATCCCCTGATTCTTAAGTAAAAATTGTGTCTTTCGCGCAAGATGTCTGACTACACGGAGAGTGAGAACCCCGGAACGTTTCATCATCAGAATTGCGGTCTACTTGTCAGGAAAACGAAGTACCTAAGATAGGAATAATAAATATATTAATCTGGATAAAGGGAGAGAAATTTGCCTCCCCCCCTCCCAAGATAAATAACCAGACTAAAGGGAACTAGACTAATGGCAATTAACTTGACCACAGGAAAGTAGCTAAACCCCAAAGGGAAGTAGCCAAACTAAAGGGTAGTGAAATGACCATACTAAAAGGAAATAACTTGACTAAAGGGATATAACTAGTTCAAAGGGACATAAGTAGTCTAAATGCAAGTAACCCGACTAAAGGGAAATAGCTAGACTAAAGTGATGTAACCAGACTAAAGAGAAATGTTCGGACTAAAAAGAAGTAACCAAATCAAACGGAAATAATAGACTACAGGGAAGTAACAAACTCCCAGAAGGAAGTTGAAATTAAATATAAATTGAGTTTGATGTTGCTATGATCCACCTGTGGCCCCAAAGAGAAAAAAAGAGAGAGAATGAGAGTGAGCGAGAGGGAGAGAGAGAGAGAGAGAGAGAGAGAGAGAGAGAGGGAGGGCACTTCCTGTCAGATCTAGTTGGTAATCTTCTCTGCCACGTTACAAAGATATATACTGCAAGCCCCCCGGGTTCGAAACGGAGTCTGAACATAATTCTTTTTTTAAAATCTGTATTATTTCTGTCTTAACGTTGCTCTTGAAAAGATGTTAACATCGAAATCCAATATCGTGCATAGCTTTGTTGTGTGTTAGTGTTTTTTAAAAAGTTTTGGTAAGAGTTTCACATAAAAAGATAATTTAAGTTAAGTGTCAAAAGTGTTACTAGAGAGTAATATTCTTTTAAAAAGAGGAGAACCCCTGCCAACAATCCACTCGTGTGACTTGCACTGTTTGGTGGTTGTTGTTTTTTACGACTGATACAAACAAACAATAAAACTGCCCAACCCAAAAGTAAAATTATCATCTAACACAAACAGTGAAATAAGCTATACAAACCACAAGGTCACCTTATACAAACAACCAAACAAACAAGCAAAAAGAGTTTACCCACACGAAACAGTATCGTTTAATACTATCAAACATAGATTCCAACTCATCAGCTGTCGTCTAATGCAAATAAACAAACAAAAAGTCCAACCCACGAGAGAGAGAGACAGAGAGAGAGAGAGAGAGAGAGAGAGAGAGAGAGAGAGAGAGAGG
>NW_004797608.1:720061-721164 GCF_000002075.1 Aplysia californica
ACCATATGTTGATAGAGGTAACTTAGTCCAAAGCACCAGCATTTCTTGTGCTCTGTTTTCGGTATCTAGAATGTCATTTGTAGCCACACGACACAGTTTAAAAACGTGAAAAACAAAGGTTTCACAACAGAATGAAAATTGAATCAAAATAAAAACAGCACAGAAACAACCACCAAAAATAACAAATAAGGGCGTGTGTCTACCTATCCGAAGAATGGCCGTTTTAACCCTAAACGTGCGTAATTTAATAACAAGTACAGGATATTAGCATGTGAATTATGGAACCACACACAAGGGCCTGCCAGTGTCAGCATTCGGTTTTTGATGGAGACATGCTCTAACATAACACATTTTTATATTTATGCAGGAACAACATCACATTAGATATATTGTGCTATACAATGGGTATACAAACACCCAAATTTTTTAAAAGAAAAACAACACATCAGAACAATTTTTAACAAATTAACAAACCAACAATAAATTAAAACACAACGAAGAAGGAAAAATACAAAACAAACAGCAATATATTTATAGTATGTAATGTACCTATATTCTCTGCATGCAAATAACTATACATGGACACCTTAAAATTATAAAAATACATGTCTAATATTTTTATGAAATAGCTTTTTATGTTGAAAAGTGTAAAAATCGCGGCCGCGATTCGCGGACCAAAAAAATGCCAAATATCGCGGCCGCGACAAACGCAGATGCTAGTATCATCTTTAAGTTAATTCTATTTACTTGATCTACATGAAGAATGTACCCATCTATCTTTAATAGAAAACGTGATGTTTTCAACTTTTTATTGAAGAAGATGGAATTCGCCTAGTTTCAGAGGTAAATTTGCGAGAAAATGGTTATTAGCTTCTTTAGTTTGAGAGTCCTTCAAAACTAAAAAATTAAAATTGTTGTGCCTTTAGTCAAAGTATTTCAGTGAAATTCACACCCAAATGTGCTTTTAAATGGACATAAATGTTAAGCCAAAAAAACAAAAATTCGATAAAAATTGCCAAACCTGCAGACAAAATTATATTTTATTCGATTTCATTATTTTGACGAGCGCCTGATTTCACAACAATGCCTCATGTATATATATA
>NW_004797608.1:723720-725262 GCF_000002075.1 Aplysia californica
GAGAGAGAGAGAGAGAGAGAGAGAGAGAGAGAGAGAGAGAGAGTGTGTGTGTGTGTGTGAGAGAGAGAGAGAGTGGGCGAGAATAAGAGAGCGAAATACAAAGGGGGCAAGAATAAGTCAGATAGCGAAAAAGAAAGAAGGTAGTATGCTGCAAGAGCGAGTATCCCAAGGCTTTTTACTTTTAAGTCCCGGTTACACGTAATGAAAAGGCCCCAATTACACAGGATAAGGCAAGCTGTGCCGAGGAGCGCTGACAGAAATGGTTACAAGAAAAATATAGTCACTATTTGAAATGGGGTCGGGGGACACATGAAGGATAGAGGCCAAAATTTACGACACAAGGCACGTTCTCAGTGCAGCTTAACGGGAAATGAACACTGTGCTTTCCTCTTTTCCTGGAATAGCACGCTCTGTGTTAAAATGGATGATTCAAGTGAACGTTCGTCTCTCTCGCCTCCAGTTGAAAAAGACATTGATGAAGGATCAGAAGACCGAAACATGTCTCTGATTAATTAAGTTTGTTAGAGAAATTTCCAAATGCCATTCTTGCATAATTAAAGAAATTTTTATCATCATTTTTCAAATATTTTCAAAGAGCTTATTATTATGATACTCGCCCACTTGTTGCCTGTTCATATAAATTGAACGAACCCACATCCGTTGTTTTTTCCTCAACCACAACACAACAGGATCCATTGCCAGATTGGTACTGGCAGATCCATATCCCCAGCATGGCTTGAGCGGAAATGAACACTGATCATTTCCACTCAAGCCGTACCGCGCTGGGGTTATGATGTCAAATTATTCAATTACACAGCACAAGCCGTCGGACAGACGGACAGAACATTGGTAGGCCTACATACCGCCCGAAGAGAGACGGTACAGTTAGGCACCGGTAAACACGGTTTGGCTTATCCTGTGTAATTCGGGCCTAAATTGTACGAAAACTGGACGATCTAGCGGTCGTACGATAAATTGTTAAGTGTAAAATGGGGTGCTCACTACGGCTGGATCGGGCCGATCGCCCGACTCGATCGCCTGAACTGGTCGGGTCGGGTCCGGTCGGGCCTATCGGGTAGTCGGGGTTAGCCAAATTGAGGGCGCAAAGCAGCCATCGTGGCACAAACCAATCGACTCTGTCGGTGACCTTTCTAAAGTTTTCAGTCCTGCGAATCGCGCGATCGGGTGGTTTGCAGCCAATCACAAGACTGAGTCACGTGTCTATTTTGACCCATGAATACATATTAAAGTAGGCTGGAAATTCACGGTTTCGTCCTTACGCCTTTGACCGTCTTCTCACTTCTCACAGCGGGTTCGGAGCGCTCATAGGCCTAGAGGAAGAATACGAATAAGAAGAAGGAGGAGCACTACAGGAGGATGGTGAGAGTGACAGGGAGTGAGAGATATAAGTTGAGAGATGTATGCAGAGACCTAGCAACATTGCTAGATCTAGGTCTCTGATATATGGGAAGTGAGAAATAAACAAGAAAGGAGAGAGACACTAAAACAAGCAAGCAAGCAAGCACTTACGCGCGCGCGCAC
>NW_004797608.1:725388-728646 GCF_000002075.1 Aplysia californica
TGATCACACACACACACACACACACACACACACACACACACACACACACACACACACACACACACACACCGATTTGATATTGTTTCCCCTTGATTGGTTTATCATAATCCTACACGATCATACTCTTACTCACATGATCACACACACACACACACACACACACACACACACCCACCACTCAAACACACACATACAAACACACACACACACACACACACACACACACAAATACACACAAACACATACACACATTTACGTTTTACCCCCTCCTCACACACACACACACACACACACACACACACACACACACACACACATACACACTCCCACACACACTCACATACATATACAAACATATTATATACAATCACACAGGGGGCTCTCGTGGCCCAGAGGTTAAGGTGTTGGCCTCTTATTCAAAGGTCCCGGGTGCGAATCCGGGTAGCCACCGAAAAATTTTTCTCTCTAAAATTGTCTCCTTTCACCTCCTTTCCTGCTCTGTAGCAATTTTCTGTTGTCTGCTTTCATTTCCACTTTCTGCCCCCACCCCCTCACCTCCTTTGCCCCATCCTCTGGGCTCCTGACTCTTTATGCGGGGTTTTCTACTGCTACTCTTTGGGCCCCTCCTTACTGCTGTCTTTCTGCCACACCACTGATCTTCTGGTAGGAAAGATCTACACCTAGCCTTCTCGGACAAGGGCGAAAAATCTCGGAGGGCCCGTGTGCAAGTTGCGCACGTTAAAGATCCCTTGGTGGTCTAAAATCGATAAGAGTAGGCTTCGGCTGCCACCCGGGCAAAATTCCCAATTTCCTACTAACTGAAAATATTAGGTGTGTCCCGCGCGCTCATATGACCTTATGCAGTTGCTAGGGCCGTAAAACAGTTTACAAAAACAAAAAACAAACAATCACACACAAACACATACTCACAAATACACATACACACAAATACACACACACACACACACACACACACACACACACACACACACACACACACACACACACACACGCACACAATAACATAAATTTATAATTGGTGTTATTTTATTAAACATACATGTACGTATGTGTATCAATAACGTACAAATACAAATGAAAAAAATCACCTAGGAAACAAACAAATAAACAAACAAACCCGCACACAAATAAACAAACAAACAAATAAACGAACACGCACTCGGATTTATGACGGGAGTCGTTTTATGCAGGGGCGAAGCGTCTATATAATCAAATAATCACTGCTTCCCTTCCTAATTTTGAAACATTGTCGCTGTCAAATTCATTCTTAAACGTAAACCTTTTAAATTAAATGTAAAAAGACGTTCGTAATCAACAATGAACAGTATGCCTAACATTCAAAACGGTTTCACGGCCACAGAAATAGCCTCCTCACCCCTCTCGGGTCACTCCATAAGCAGTCGCAAGCTTTGATTAAGTAAGCTTAAAGTGAGGCTGGAAGAGTCTACCAATAGATTTAAAGGGAACATGTGCATAGCAGTCAGAGCTGTTTCATTGCCGCATATACCCTGTTCACCCCTTAGGGGCCACAGTTATAATCAATCACAAGCCCTGATTATGTAAGCTAACTAACACTGGTCGAGTCTACCTCACAAATGTGAGGGGAACTAACTCCTAATAATCTCTTGACTACGGCATGTGCTTGGTTTTTTTTCCTCGACTTTTTACCGTCCTATAATCAGATCGTGACCTCGATTATGACACCAGCTCCTGGTCGCGAAAGGCTAACAAAAATGTGAAATTTTAAAAAAGATAATTGTCATGTTCTACCAAAGAGTTAGACTAACTGGTAGATCTATAACATATAGATCTAGTACTGACATCTCTGCTTCTTTGCTTTGTGTTTATGTATTCACATCTAAAGTTACATTTAATTGTAGTTGGAACTGATATTTAATAAGATACTTTCCCGATTATTTTGGCGGTTGAATATACAATATGAATTCCGGATTTGTTTTCATTCACAACTCCTCGCCGCCTCGAGTAAGATTCTTATGTGATATCTACAGGCCATATTTGATCCCGTTCCACATAGATTACCCTGTCAAACAAGTCAGCCTTCGCCCCTGGTTTTATGAAGCATACATGCACGTGTGTGTATCAGTAGTGTAGAAATGGAGAGAGAAAGAAAAGAAAACAGAAACAGAAACAAATAAAAGACAACCAAACAAATAAAAACCCACCGGCTCACGAATTTCTACTTGGGGCCATTTCATAGAAAATAGAAATATAATATCATGTAAATGTGTGTATTTTGTATCGGTTTAAAAAAGATCCCTGGATGATCATTAAAAAACAGAACAATCAGAACCAAACATACGGGCCTCTCGTAGTTTAGAGGTACGCGTTCGCTTCGCATTCAATTGGTTCCAGGTGCAAAATCTGACAGCGAATTGTTTTCTTCTCTAAAATGTTCTCTTTTCACCTCCTTTCCTTTTCTCTAGACACGTTCTGTCGTCTGCTTTCATATCCACTTTCTTGCTCTAACCCGGCCCACCCCCGGCCAGTGGGCTCCTCTCTCCTTTGCTCCTGACTATTTCTACAAGTACTGCTTCTCCTTGCTCCGTTTTACTACAGTCTTTCAGCGTCCCATCCCTGATCTTAGGGTAGGATTAACCGAACAGTTGGCTTTCTTGAAAGGGCAAAAAATCTCAGAGGTCCCATGTGCAAGCTGCGCACTTTAAGCTCTCTTGGTGGTTCTAAAATCGATAAGAGTAGGCTTCGGCCGCAACCAAGGCAAAATTCAAAATTAATTCATAACAAAACCTGACAATACTCTAGTCACTATAAAGACATAAAGAGTACCTTCGAAATCTGAACGTGGCTGCCTGAAAGCAAGGGGTCCTACAAAGTATGAAAGCGGTCACATACGTAAAAAAGCAATTGTACTGCAGGTTGAAGAACCAGCAGTTGACTTCCCCTAAGGTCTAGAGGAGGGAGAAGAAGAAGAAGAAGAAGAAGAAGAAGAAGAAGAAGAAGAAGAAGAAGAAGAAGAAGAAGAAGAAGAAGAAGAATATGTTGAATATCCATGAGTAGAAGTTCACACGAAAAAGAGGATCATGAGACGTAGGATGTAGGGGGCTAAGTAGGTGAGGTGTGTTTTCAGATGAAACAGACAGGAAGGATGCAGGAGAGGATATGTTCGCAGTGTTCGCTGGAGACTGTCCGTGGTGGCGTGGGGATGAGGAAGAGGGGGGGGGGGTTACCCACGAGTCGCTCAAAGGTTTGTGCCGTTGT
>NW_004797608.1:729588-731046 GCF_000002075.1 Aplysia californica
GGGGTGTTCACAATGTTTTTGCTTGGAGTATGTGCCATGGGGAAAGGCTGAGCGTTATGCAGTGTTTTGGGTAAATAAGAGCTCAATTAACAAAGAAGAGTTGGATTCCTTACACCCAGTCACCAGATGTAAGGTGAGTACATGTTTTACTGTACAGTGGCGTCCAAAAGAAACTTGAAAATGTAATCACTCAATCATCGTGTTAAAGCCTTGCACTACCCATTCATGCAGCATGCCAATTTAAAGCTAAATAAATCGTGCATCTTCTGACATAATAATATTTCAGAGATGCTCGAGATATAGTCACTTAATATTGACCTTTAGTTTAGTTTAGTATGGGGTTTTACGGCGCTCGCAACTGCATAAGATCATATGAGCGCGCGAAATACAAGTTAGTTTTTTATTCGCTGTTCACTGCACGGCTGGATATGGGTCATTTGATCTTAAAAAATAAAAATATTTAAAATTTGGTGTAAATTTTTTTTTTTTCAATCTAAAATAAGCTTCTTAAAAATCTTAAATAATTTAATTCTGTTTTATAACTTCTCATAAAGGCCAATGGCCTTCATAAATTCCAAAATTCTGTTGCGACCAACAAAAGTTTGCAATTTTTTGCATTTTTAAAGTATTTCCTTCGGATGTTTCCAAAGTCTAGACATTTGGTTAAAATGTGTCTAATGGTAAAAACTGTGTCGTATCCGACCCAGAACGGCTTCTCATCTCCCTGTAGGAGATATTTGTGTGTCAGGGCCGTGTGTCCGATGCGCAATCGAGTAAAAATGACTTCGTCTGTTCTGGAGAGGTCCGAACCAGAAGAAACAGAAGTTTGTTTTTCTTCTGTCTTTTCCAGTGGCTCTCCCACAGACTGGAGGTGTATTTTCTTACTTTATTTTTAAAGTCAGTCTGTGTGATCCCAACAGAAGGGATGAGGATTTTTTCGCAAGGTCATCTACCTACTCGTTTCCTCGGATGCCCACATGGTTAGGTATCTATGCGAACATTATATTTTTTCCTGTTTCAGATGGGGTGTGAATTTTCTGTTGTAGCCAAACTATTTTTGGGTGTAGGAATATGTAGTTTGTGAGTGAGGTGATGCAAGACAGAGAGTCAGAAAGGATAAGGGAAGATTTGTAAGGAGAATTTTCTACGGAGTCCAGTGCCATGTCAATTGCAGTGGCCGCCTACGCAGGGAAAATGGAGGCTCCAGGATGGAGTCTCCTCTGGTGTGTACTGTTGGAATATAGGGCTGTGGCGCCCACATTATTGTCTTTTTCGGAGCCATCCGTGAAGATGAGCTCCGCACGGGGTATTTATCTATTAGTTGTTTGTATTCTGCTTTAAAAGTTTTGGTGTTTGTGCTTTCTTTGTTGTGTGTGGTCAGCTGTAAGTCTACTTTTGCCTGTGTGAGGTGCCATGGAGGGAGGTCGGGGAAAAGAAATTGTTGGATGTCTTGTTTGA
>NW_004797608.1:731146-742891 GCF_000002075.1 Aplysia californica
GTGTGTACTGTTGGAATATAGGGCTGTGGCGCCCACATTATTGTCTTTTTCGGAGCCATCCGTGAAGATGAGCTCCGCACGGGGTATTTATCTATTAGTTGTTTGTATTCTGCTTTAAAAGTTTTGGTGTTTGTGCTTTCTTTGTTGTGTGTGGTCAGCTGTAAGTCTACTTTTGCCTGTGTGAGGTGCCATGGAGGGAGGTCGGGGAAAAGAAATTGTTGGATGTCTTGTTTGAAAAAGTGTAAGTTTTTGAGGTCCTCAAGGATTCTGAGGCCGAAGGGTTTGATGAGTTTTTCGTTGTTTTGGAATTTGTTTATGGTTTCTGGGTCTGTTTTGAAAATGCAGTTGTACGCTGGATTTTCTACTGTTGAGCTCTGTTTAATTGCGTATTGTAGTGAGATTTGTGTGCGTCTGAGTGAGAGTGGTGGTATGTTTGCCTCGGGCTGGAGGCTCTCCACCGGGGAAGTGCTGAAAGCCCCCAAAGCGAGGCGGAGTCCTTGGTTTTGTACTGGGTCTAGCATTTTCAGGATGTGTGGTTTTGCTGATCCGTAGACTTGACAGCCGTAGTCAAGCCTGGACCGGACAAGGGAGATGTACAAGTGGAGAAGGTGTTTTGAGTCCCCGCCCCACTTAGGATGCGATATAATTTTCTAAGCGCTTAACGCTTTCTGGCACCTCACACGAAGGTCTTTGATGTGTGGTATGAATGTGAGTTTTTTGTCAAATATAACGCCGAGGAAACGAACCTGGTCCTGGAGGGAATCCTTTCCCCGTATAGTATCCAATCTGTGCTGTCTTTGACGGGGAGAACTTCAAACCGTCATTGTTTGCCCACCTTTCGAGTTAGTGCAGAGCTGCCTTTCCATAGATCTCAGATTAGGATTTTTCGAGCGGCAGCATATCAAAAAGTCGTCAACGTATAACGAGCTGTCTATGCTGTTTTTGGAGGGTTTTTACGATGGAACCTATTTTGATTTCAAATAGGATAGGAGAAAGGGTGCTCCCCTGGGGGACTCCTTCCTCCTGTTGGTAGGGATATGAAAGGGAGGATCCGACTGGAACTAGGAAGGAACGGTTCTTCAGGAAGTTGCCAATGAAGGCAGGGAGGTGACCGCGTATGCTGAGTGCGTGCAAGTCTCGGAGAATGCCGTACTTCCAGGTTATGTCGAAGGCTTTTTCTAGGTCGAAAAAGATGGCGATGATGTGGCCTCCTTCAGCGAACGTCTCCAGGCGGACATGTGATCCAGAGAGGATCGAGTTTTCCTGAATCCGCGCTGGAGACCGCTCAGCGAGCCCGTCGTCTCCAGAAACCACATGAGTCGCCTGTGAATCATTTTTTCAATAAGTTTGCACAGACAGCTCGTTAGTGCTATTGGTCTGTTATTGGATGGGTGTGTGTGGTCTTTGTTTGGTTTTGGTATTGGAATGACAGTGGCGAGACGCCAAGACTCCGGAAAGGAGTGCGACCGCCACATGTCGTTGTATATGTCAAGTAGGAGTGTAAGTGTTTCTAAAGGTAAGTGTCTAATGATCTGGTTGTGGATGTCATCCGTTCCCGGGGCTGTGTTGCCAAGGTCCGAGATGCACGATGTTAGTTCGTCTATTGTGAAGTCTGCATTGTAGGTTTCAGTGTTGTTTGAGTTGAAGTTTAGGTGTTGTTGTTCTCTATTAGTTTTGATGTTTTGAAAGATGGTGTTGTAGTTTGCTTGGGATGAGTTATTGGCGAGAGATGTAGCTATTGTGTTTGCGATGTCTACTTATGTTTCAGCTGTGGTTCCACCCGGCCTCTGGACGTGCCGAATGGTGTCTGAGCGTCTACCCAAGATTTTCTAGCGAATTTGAAAACTTGGTTGAGTGGTGTCTGGCTGTTGATTTTGGAGATGTATTTTTTGAAGGATTGTCTTTTGCTCTCCCTGAGCCATCTACGTGCCACAGCTCGAGCCTTTAAAGATTAATCTTGTTTTCTGTGGTGGTGTTGTTGACGGCCTTTCGATACGCCGCCTTCTTTTTCTTTACTGCATCCTCACATTCCTCAGAGAACCAGATCTTGTTCCTCCGGGGTTTTGTTTTTGTTTTAGCATATTTCTAAAAGCTTTTCGTGGAATTTATTGTAGTTGAGGTCGAAAGTGAGGTTCAGAATCTGGGAACATTGATTGGCAAACCTGTTCCAGTCTGCTCTTTTGAAGTTGAAGCGTTCTGAGATCGGGTCGTTTTGGAGACTATTGTTTTTTTAAGAAAAATTGGGAAATGGTCCGTACGGTCATCCAGCACAGACCACTCAAGATCTGGGACTAGGTCAGGGGTACAAAAGGTGAGGTCAAGGGATGAAGTGCCATAAGTGGCTCTGTTTCTGTAAGTTGGGGACCTATCATTTAAGAGACAGATGTTATTTTGAAATTTAAAAAACTATTATTTTCCTTTCTGGTCTGTAGATTTGTCTCCCCAAAGGGGGCTGTGGGCATTGAAATCACCTAGCAAAATAAAGGGTTTTGGAAGCTGAGCCTGTAAGTTATTTAGTTGGGTTATTTTGATGGGGTAATTTGGTGGGATATAAACTGAGCAGATAGTGATTGATCTGTGCAGGGTGACCCGTACGACAATAGGCTGGAGGGTCATCTTAAGAAGCACTTGTCCGTGGAGTTTGATGTTGTCGGTGTAGATGGTAGTACCACCGGAAGCAATGTGGATGTGATGATACGCAGTGAATCCTCCTAAGTCTTAGGTTGAAGCCGGGGCGAATTCTATTTCTTGAATACAGGCCACACGTGGACACAGTGTGGCCTGTACTTTACTTTTTACTTTTACTTTTTTTTCTTCCGCTTGTACCCTGGGGTGTCTCGTGGAGACATGGGCGTCTGTCTGCAGCAAGTCGTGTGGCCTGTAGGAGGGACATCCCAGGATCTCTAAGGGTGTCTGCCACAGATTCACTCCATCGTCGCCTTGGTCTTCCTCTGGCTCTCCATTCAGAATATTTAGTGTTGTATGCTCTCAGAGCTGGGCGACCTTTTGTTTTCAATGTGTGGTAGGACTGGTGTTGCTCCCACGGTGTCCCTTATGACTTCATTTTTAATTTTGTCTCTTCTTGTTTTGTTGACGCTCTTCTTAAGCATTTCATCTCGCATGTGACCAGTTTCCTCTGTAGGGCTTTTGTTAGGGACCATGTCTGGCACTGATATGTGAGCGTTGGAAGGAAAATGGCGTTGATGAGCTTCGCCTTGGTGCTCATGGGGATATTGGGATGTTTCAGGAGAGGGCCGAGTTGGTAGCTGAATGTGTTGGCTCTCTGGCATCTAGTCTCTATTTCTCGATCTAATTTTCCATTTTCTGTGAAAATGCTGCCCAAGTATTTGAATTCTCAGCTTTGTTTTAGTTGGGATCCATTGATGTTGATATCCACTTTGCCTGGTCTCCTGCTAATTGTCATGACTTCGGTCTTGCTAATATTGATCTTCATGTCATATTTTTCGCAGCTCGCATATAGTTAGTTCCTATGCTCCTGTAGCTGAGTTTTGTTGTTAATCATTGCCAGGTCGTCTGCAAACATGAGCTCGTTGAGTGCCTCTGGGTCTGGATTGGCCTCTTTTGTTATCTGGTCCATGTAGATCACGAAGAGCACAGGGGAGAGATTGCAGCCCTGTCTCACTCCGGATGTTACTGCAAACCAGTCCTATGTTTCACTGGTAGTTCGGACAGCGCTTCTGCTGTTGGCATAGATAGCCCTGATGTTGTCTAGCAGTTGTCCCTTGATGATCTTTCATAGCTTGTTTTTATTTACTCGATCAAAGGCTTTTTCTTGATCCACAAGTACGAGATGGAGATCTTTGTCGTATTCCAAAGCCCTCTCACACAGTTGTCGGAGTGCGAAGATTGCATCAGTGCACCCTCTTTCTTTTCTAAAACCAAACTTGGCGTCACTGAGAAGATGTTCGGCTTTTGCGCGAGTGCGTAGCTCTAGGATTTTTGCATACATTTTCCACGCATGGCTGAGAAGAGATATGCCTCTATAGGTGTTGCAGTCTTTCTTGCTGCCCTTTTTCTTCCATATTGGCACCACTATCGCATTTTGCCAGTCTGCTGGTACTTTTCTTTCTTCCCATGCTTTCTGGAAGATGATTGTAAGCCAATGTATTCCAGTTTCGCCGCATGCAAGGATGGCTTCGGTTGTGATGCCATCGTCTCCAGCTGCCTTGTTCTTTGGGCTAGTCTTCAGTGCTTCTCTCCTTCACTCTCCAGGATGGTAGGTTCTGAGTGCTCAGGGTAGTTGGCGGTGAAGGGGCACTGTGTGTTTTGTACCTGTACTCCTGATGGGTTTAGTAGTTCTTGAAAATATTCTTCCCATCTTTTTATTATTTCTTTCTCTTCGTGTAGAGCTTCTCCATAAGTATCGTTGATGACAGTGGTGGGTACATAGGGTTCGTCTCTCACTCTCATTGTCTTTACCTTCTTGTAGGTCTTGCAGGTTTCACTTAGTTTTTCGCCATACTAGGTCCATGACTTTTCTTTTGATGTCATAACGACTTTCTTGCTGTGTCTTCTTGCAAGTCTATATTTAATGCAGTCCTCTTCGTTTTTTGACTTGACCCATACATTATACAGTCTCTTTTTTCCTTGATAGCATCCTTAACTTCTTCATTCCACCAGGCTGTTGTTTTTCTGTGTTTTCCTCTTGTTTTATTGGTACCACAGACTTTTTTCATTGTGTCCAGGAGAGTTATTTTGAAGGTATCCCAAGCTTCCTCTACGGTTAGTATTTAGAGTTAATAGAGCCTAGCTTTTCATTTAGCGTGCTTCTGATCTGAGCCTGCGCCTGATCATCTCCAAGCTTATGCATATTTAGTTTCTCTTGCTGTCTTTTATGGTTTTTTGGTTTTCTTTCTTTCTTGGTGGTCAACGTTGTGATGATTGGCCTGTGGTCTGTGTCCAGGCCTGCATTGGGGATGGCTCTTGAGCCTGTGATTGTGATCCGCATTCGTGTTCTCGTTACTATGAAGTCGATCTGTGATGAGACCATGATGTTGTTCATCTGTACCAGGTGTAGATCTGAGAGGCTCTGTGCTGGAAGAAGATGTTGGTGATGAATAAGTCGTGCTCTGCACACAGTTCCAATACATGGTTTCCGTTATAATTGCATGGTGTTCTGTGGTCACTGTGTGGACCCAGGTGTTTTGTCCACGGTGTGCTTCTCTCTCCGACTCTTCCGTTGAAGTCTCCCATTACATAAAGGTCTTCCTCGTCTGGGATGTTGCTAATTAAGTCCGAGAGTTGTTCGAAGAAAGAGTCCTTTTCTTCGTCTGAGTAGGAGTCGTTACATGGTGCATACACCGGAATGTAGTTTGTGGTCTTTTTGCCCTCTCTAATGCTGATTTTGATGAGTCTTTCAGAAATGAAGTCTGTATTCAATATTTCCTTTGCTTTGTCTGGGTGTATGATGAAACCCACACCGTGTTCAGCTCTTTGTTTTTTTCTTACCCCACTCCAAATGAGGACAAAGTTAGAGTGGATCTCTTTTGTACCTGTCCCTTTTTTCCTGATGTCTGTAATGCCCATGATGGAGATCTTGTTCTGGGTCATGAACTATCTCAGGTTCTTTATTTGTCAAGCTGTAAATGTTCCAGATCCCAATTTTTTCATTTTTTCTTGATCGTTGTCCGTTTCCCTCGCCAGGTCGTTTTCCGTTTTGATCGTTTTCCGTGTGGCCTGTAAGTGATGCAATTCTGCAATGGAAGGTCGGATTCCGCCTGCATTCCATTGCAGGACAGCCATTATGTCTTTTTAATTTTGTTCTTGGGGAATAAAGGCCCCGGCTTCGAACTAACACTCTGACTCCTCTTTATGGGGGAGGCAGAGTGTTTTCTAGGTTGCCGTCCTGGATTGGACGGCGGTCTAGTGTGGGATTTGGAGGAGTGACGGACTCCGCTCTTCCCGGGAGCAGGCCGGGGAGGGGGGTCGGAGCTGTCCTCCTCCATTGATTGGTGGTGGGGTATGGGGGTGTCTGCTGGAGAGGGAGGTGGAGGTGGAGCAGACGGAGGGACCTGGGAAGAGGGGGAAGGGTGCACCTCTCGCTCCATCAGAGGAATGAGATGTGAGGTGGAAGAAGCAGAAGAAAAAGAGAAGAAGAGAAAGTGATACAGGAGGGGGGAGGGGGAGGAGAGAGAGAGCGGAGGGAGAATCCACCCTGTCCTCCCCTAGAACTTGAAAGCGGTTTGTTAGTGGTATCTCGGTGGACTGTACCACGGTGGAAGGAAGAACCTTTCTATTTTTAGTCACAGAGACATGCCTGTTGACCGCGGGTTTTGGGAGGTCAGCAGTAGAAGGACTTGCCGATCTCGTGGCTTCCCGTGCTACCTTTGGGTAAGAACGGCCAGGGACCGGGGTCTCAACTGGCGGGCAGGTAGCTTTGCGGGCCTCCTGAAACGAGCAGCCATTTCGTACTTTACACTCTTGGATTGCGCGTTCTTGGATCCAAGTCCGGCAATCCTTACTAAAGGCTGTGTGCTGGCCGTGGAAATCTGGGCAACAAGGACTAGCCTTGCATTCCTTCTCAGGATGCCCGGTCTTGCCACAACGAGGACACACGGCTGCGTGTCAGCATCTCGACTGACTATGTCCGAACATCTGACTCTTAAAACACCGCAGAGGGTTCGGCACATAGGTTCGCACGTCTAAGACCAAGTTTGATGCCCGAACGGTGGCTGGAGGGCGACATGAATCAAAGGTCAAAATGACCGAGTTGGTTTCGAGGGTGGTTTCCCCTCGCCGGAGAGTAATCTGGAGGGCATGGGTCACACCTTCACAGTTTGCCACAGTTTCCTTCATGCTGCAGCCCTTTAGTTCATGGCTGCGGACGACGCCCTTCGAGCAGTTCAACTTCTGGTAGCGCTCGGAAGTGCATGGAATACTGCCGAAGGTGTTCAAAAGTTTGGCCACTTCAGTCTCTGTCGCGCACTTGATGAGGAGTACACCAGAGGACAGCTTCTGGACATTCGTAGGAATGTATCCCAGAACCTGTCGTAGTGCATCTCCCGTCTTGAACAGATTCAGATCAGTGATCTTCTTCTGTGCGTCTTCCTTGCTGCTAATGGCCACGTACGGCTGCTTCGGAAGCTCCTTGGGAGAAGGGAGGAAAGAAGCAACAGTAAAAGTCCTTTTACCCTTCTTTACATGTTAGCTCGGCTCGGCGGCTGCACCCGCTTCCGTGAGCCGAGGCTTTTTATAGTTGGGAGCTGGGGAAGGGTCTTTAGGGGTTTTAATAGTATCCATAAGAGTTCTTTAGGTGTTTCGACTCCGGGGCTCCCCGCCCGCCACCGAGCTCAACAAGGAACCCCGGAGCTATACTCTTCACTAGAAAATACAAGACCCTCCCGTCAAGATTGACTCAGGGTTTGAAGGGGTTTCAGCTCTCAACTGATTGAGTGGCATGGGCCGTGCCACCCTCCCGTCTAAGAGGAAAACCTGAGCCAAAAAGGTGTGTTGGCGAGGGACAGTCCGTGGACTGATCTCACCTCAACCGCCAGGTACCCGGTTTCCCTCCGCATGGGTCGCACCTCACGGTCAACAAGGCTCCCACTCTGTGGGATGGGGACCTCTCTTTTTGCTGCACATGAGGTCAGCGGTGGGAGAAAAGATAAAGGAAGAAAGAAAGAAGGATGGAGAAGAGGAAGATACCCCAAAGTAAGTGTCGCACATGGATTCCAGAGGGTTGGGGTCTGTGTGCGACATTTCGCCTTTGAAGGGGTTGCACCTTCTGCAGACGAAGCAGTGGGTCTATTTAAATCCCCCCGACCCACTGGGGGGAAAGATGTACTTGTCTGTGGAGTGTGTTGTTGTCCTTGTAGATGGTGGTACCATCGGAAGCAATCTGGTTCTCCGTGTGAATGTGATGATACGCAGTAAATCCTCTTAAGTCAATGGTTGAAGCCGGGGCGAATTTTATTTCTTGAATACAGGCCACATGTGGGCACAGTGTGGCCTGAAAGTGTTGCAATTCTGCAATGGAAAGTCGGATTCCGCCTGCATTCCACTGCAGGACAGCTATTATGTCTTTTTAATTTTGTTCTTGGAGCATAAAGTCCCCGGCTTCGAAATAACACTCTGACTCCTCTTTGCGGGGGAGGCAGAGTGTTTTCTAGGTTGCCGTCCTGGATTGGACGGCGGTCTGGTGGGGGATTTGGAGGAGTGATGGAATCAGCTCTTCTCGGGAGGTCGGAGATGTCCTCATCCATAGGCAGGAGTTTGTCTGCTGGAGGGGTAGGGGGAGGTAGAACAGACGAAGGGGGCTGGGAAGGGGGGAGGGGCTGGGGAGAGGGGACATGGCCCACCTCACACTCCATCAGAGGGATGGGCTGTGAAGTGGAAGAAGAAGAAAAAGAAGAAGAAGAAGAAAGGGTGATAGAAGAGGAGTGAGGGGGAAAAGACGGGGCGGAGGAATAGTCCTTCCGTTCAATGTTCGGTTTGGTTAAATGCCATTGAGGTATGCTGGACATGGCAAAGGGCTTGATTATGTCTTCAGAAAATGCAATGTCTTGGAGATCGTTCTGGATTCTTATTCCGAAAGGGCTTACTTTATTTCCTAAAGAGGATAGAGTTTGTAATCTTCGGAAAGGCCAAAGACACATTTGTGGGCTGGGTTTTGGGGTACTGAGCTAAGTTTCAAAGCGTACTGCAAAGAGAGTTTTTTTCTTCTAATTTCTAAAGATGGTTCGTGAGCTGCTGCCTGTAAACTTTCTACAGATGAAGTACGGAAAGCGCCTAGGGCAAGGCAAAGGCCTTGGTTCTGAACAGGGTCTAAAATTTTAAGATAAGATTTTCTAGCTGATCCGTAAACAGGACTGGCATAGTCCAGCCTGGAACGGACAAGGGAGCGGTAGAGTTGAAGTATTTCAGTATCCCTTCCCCATTCGGGATTGGATAATACTTTTAAGGCGTTGAGAGCACTCTGACACCTCGTCTGTAGGTCTTTCAAGTGTGGAAGGAAAGAAAGTTTATTGTCGAAGAGTATCCGCAGGAAATGAGCTTGTTTTTTTAACAGGAATTTTCTCCCCAAACAAATATAAATCTGGTGTGTGCGACAGACAAAAATGTACACAGTTTGTTTTTGTTGTAGAAAATTTAAACCCGTGCCCGTTTGCCCAAGTTTCCAGTTTATGGAGTTGAAGCTAGAGCTGACGTTCAATGAGATCTATTTTGGATTTGGATTTATAGCAGATCAGGAAGTCGTCAACGTAAAGTGAGCAGTCAATATTGTTTTGAAGGGTTTTGTGATGGAATTGATTTTGATTTAGAGAAGAATGGGTGATAAGATGCTTCCCTAGGGGACTTCTTGGGTGTGTAAATTTGATAGGGTTGAACCTACTTTTACTTGAAGTGATCGATCTTTCAAAAAGTTTTGTATAAATTCGGGAAGATTTCTGCGTAAGCCTAAGTCATGCAGGTCTTTTAAAATGCCATTTTTCCATGTGGTGTCGAAGGCTTTTTCTAAGTCGAAAAAAATAGCCGCAATGTGCTCTTTCCGAATGAAAGCTTCCCGAAAGAAAGTTTCAAGTGGGACGAGATGATCAATAGTAGAGCGATTTTTGCGAAAACCGCATTGGAAATTGGATAAGGAGTTTGAGGTTTCGAGAAACCACATTAGACGTCTGTTAATACGTTTTTCAGTAAGTTTGCAGAAACAGTTTGTAAGTGCTATGGGACGGTAGTTTGATGGGTTAGAGTGATCTTTTCCTGGTTTGGGGATTGGTATAATAGTGGCAAGACGCCAACTGTTCGGAAATTGTTGAGAATGCCAGAGTTAGTTGTAAATATCAAGGAGTAAAAGGAGTGTTTCGTCTGGGAGATGTTTGATGATATCGTACTTTTGAATATGTCCGGCCCGGGACTGGGGTCACGACTGGCATGCAGACAGCTTTACGGGCTTCTTGGGAGGAGCACCCATTTTGCGCTTTGTGCTCTTGGATTGCACGATCTTGGATCCAAGTCAGGCAATCCTTGCTGAAGGCTGTGTGCTGGCCTTGGCAATTTGGGCAGCAAGGACTAGCCTTGCATTCCTTCTTAATATGCCCAGTCTTGCCACAGGGAGGACACACGGCTGCACGTCGGCATCGCGACTGGCTATGGCCAAACTTCTGACACTTGAAACAGCGCATAGGGTTTGGCACATAGGGTCGCACGCCCAGGACCAAGTATGATGCCCGAATGGTGACTGGAGGGCGGCACGAATCGAAAGTTAGAATAATCGTATTCGTTTCGAGTGTGGTCTCCCCCCACCGAAGAGCAATCCGGCAGGCTTCGACCACACCTTCGCAATTAGCCACAATTTCCTCGTTGGAGCAGCTCTTCAGCTCATGGCTGCGGACCACGCCCTTCGATCGGTTGAACTTCTGGTGTCGCTCGGATACACAAGGAACACCGCAGAAGGTCGTGATTTTTTTCCATTTTGACCAGTTCTTCATCTGATGCGCATTTGACGAGGAGTGCACCAGAGGACAGTTTCTGAACATCCGTAGGAATGTACCCCAGAACTTGTCTTAGTGCTTCTCCCGTCCTAAACAGGTTTAGATCTGTGATTTTCTTCTGCGCATCGGTGCTGCGGATGGTCAAGTACGGCTCCCTGGGAGAAGGGAGAAAAGAGGCGGCCGCAAAGGTAATTTTTCCTGTAGTGACAGATGGTTCGCTCGGTCCGGCGGCCGCACCCGCTTCCCCGAACCGAGACTTCTTACCGTTGGGGGCTGGGGAAGGGTCTTTGGTGTTTTTAGAACCCATAGAAAGTGTGAGGTTGGTTCTCAGCTCCGGGGGTCCCCATCCGCCATCGAGCCCAACAAGGGGGCACATTGCTCGGAGAGTCAGAGCTGTGCCAGGTCTACCCCGGAGTTATACTCTTTCCAAGAGTGTGCAAGACCCTCCCGTCAAGATTGACCGAGGGTCTGAAGGGGTTTCAGCTCCCAACCGATTGAGTGGCATGGGCCGTGCCCCCCTCCCGTCTAAGAGGAAAACCAAAGCCAAAGAGGTGTGTTGGCGAGGGACAGTCCGTACACTGATCTCACCTCAACCGCCAGGTGCCCGGTTTCCCTCCGCACGGGTCGCACCTAACTGTCAACAAGGCGCCCACTCTGTGGGATAGGTGACCTCTCTTTTTGCTGCACATGAGGTCAGTGGTGGGAGAAAAGATAGAAGAAGAAAGAAAGAAGGAAGGAGAAGGGGAAGATACATCAAAGTAGGTGTCGCATCCGGATTCCAGAGGGTTGTACCTCCTGCAGACGAAGCAGTGCATCTATTTATACCCCCCCCCCGGACCCACTGGGGGTGAAATTAACCTTAAAAACTACGGCCGGCAAAATCGGGCGAAATCAAAGAAACGTAAAAGGGTGTTCGCGCGTGTATTGAGGTTCATCAACGTTGGTGGAATGGATAAGTATTGAATATCAAATGAAATGAAAATATTATTGTCTCTGCAATAAAAAGCATCTTCTGAAATACATTTTCATACAAGTTAGAAAATAGATTTTTTACAAATACCATGCTGAACTTAGACTTAACATTGCATATGCTAATTAGTATGATTTTGTTTTTGTTTAGGAGCTATTGGTCTTCTTGTAGTGCACAAACCTTTTAGTTTTAGCACATGGCTGTGTTAGTTATATTTTGGACTAATCATCTGTCAGTGCGGAGCAGAGGTCAGGAAACTGCGATTTTTGAATTAAGTTGTTTTTTGTTGTTGTTGTTTTTTTCGGGGGGGGGGGGGGGGGGGGG
>NW_004797608.1:742991-745491 GCF_000002075.1 Aplysia californica
GGGGGGGGGTACGGAATGAACAAAATCGTCCGCATGTGAATCATCGGATGGGTTGCTTTAGTTGACTACATCGCGCAAGTGTTGGAATGTCATGCCTTGCCATTATTTCGCTCATGGTGTCATTCAAGTAGACATCTTCATTCATGGCAAATCACTTTCTCACGGGCCAATATTATCACGAGACAATTCTTGGAAAACTATATCATAGCAACGTTGGAGTGGTCACCAGTAATTAATAGCCCGATATGAATCTTACAGGTATGTGAAATCACATGAAACAACAGCTGAAGAGAATTGACGTAGCTACCGATTCAGACCCTTCGTTTGCAACCATCTGCGAGATTTGGGATGAAAAGACTGATAATTGTCCAAAATTAGCAGCAGAGTCGATGCCTTATGGGTTTTTGCACTACACAAAACCAATGGCTCTTACGAAAAATAACAATGAGCACATTTAATGTTAAGTCCAAGTTTTTGTGGCATTTGTGATTGCTCTGTTTTGTTTGAAATTGAAACTATCGACTTTAAATATTATTTATGGCAGAGAAACAAATTCTCCCTTCATTGGATATGCAATGTATGTCCACTCTATCAATATTGATGGTCCCCAATAAACGTGCGAAGACAACCTTTCTGTGATTTCCCTCAATTTTGCTAAGCCTGATTTTTAAGGTAATTTTGAGTGACCATACTATTATCTCGAGCAGCTCTTAACACAGATGAGATGTTATTGTGTCATATGATGCAGAATATATTTAACTGTAAATTGGTATGCTGTATTAGTGGTTAGTGCAAGGCTTTAGCCCGATTATTGGGTGATTACATTATCAAGTTGGAACCAAACGGTACAATACACGTGCAGGTGTGCTACACCCAGTTGTCGGTCAAATGGATATAAATAATATGTTGACGTGAAAAGGGTTAATATGTAAAGCCCGGGTTACTCTCAGCGATAAATCGTATTACATTCTCCGAATAGTAGAACTGCCAGATTTAACGTAGAATACTCCATATTCTGTTTACACATTGCAATTTTTGGTGTCCAATTCTCTTTAAATTAGGGGAGATTCCTTCTTCTTGAGCCAAGTGACTCTTTGCAACACTTTGCCTGCATTCTGTATTTTGTTACTTAACAAACGTAAAAAAAGAGGCCCATGAAGATATTAGTTGCAAATTTCTAATGTCACAAACTCTCAATACGCCCTCTTTTAATAATTTGTTATTGTAGTCTTAATGTAGACCTATTAATCGTCCACAGACATTCGAGGCATGTAGGCCTCTACATCTCAATAAAGAGAATAACAGTGTCTTTCGACCAAGTCACAATACTGTACACAGTACAATGACTGTGCAGTAGTAGATAGATCTAGTAGATATCTAGTGTGCAGTGTGTAGTCTTAGCAGCTTTGATGTCGGATGCACTTACAAAGCACTGGGTGACCTTGATACATGAGTTTAGATTGAAAATAGACAATTGAAAAACAAAGTTTGTTCAAGTTTTAAAATGTGGCATCAAATCTGTTTTTTAAAATAGAGTCGCTGCTCCCCGGTGCTCCGATGGGAAACGGGGCTCCGGTGAAGTTACAACAGGCCTAGTAAGCCAGTAACGGATCAATATCTGCTAAAAACCAAAGGAAGGACGTGGTGGTTGGGGGGGGGGGGGGCAAACGAATCGAAGGACATTGTTTGAGCCCCCCCCCCCTCTTTAAAATTGTTTGTAATATAAGAGGCACATGGTTATAGTGGGACACCGACGATAAGCTCTATCTCTCTATATCATATTTATGAAAGTTCGTCTCTTTGGCCGCCGGGGGGTGGGGTGGGGGGTAGGGGGTGCTCTCGTGGCCTAGAGGGGTGTTGGCCTCTCATTTTGAATCCCAGTAGCGACCGAAACATTTTCTTCTTTAAATTTGTCTCCTTTCATCACCTCCTTTTCTGCTCTCTAGCAATGTTCTGTTGTCTGCTTTCGTCTCCTCTTTCTGCCCACACTCCCTCACCTCCTTTACCCCCTCTTCTGGGCTCCTGATTCTTTCTGCAGCCTTTCTACAGCTACTCCTTGGCTCCTTTTTTACTGCTGTCTTTCAGCCGCACCCCTGATCTTCTGGTAGGAAAGATCTACACTTAGCCTTCTCGGACAAGGGCGAAAAGACTTGGAGGGCCCGTGAGCAAATTGCGCACGTTAAAGATCCCTTGGTGGTCTACAATCGATAAGAGTAAATTTCGGCCGCCACCAGGGCGAAAATTCAGAATTTCCTACCAACTGAAAATATTTGATGTGTCCCGCGCTCTCATATGACATTATGCAGTTGCGAGCGCCGTAAAACACTTACCAAAAAAAGAACAAACTTTGGGCGGCTAAAACTTCTGAACCAATTAACTTCCGAATTTGACTAAATTAAAGGTGGGTCAGAATCATTTAAAGGGTGCGCAGTTTTATAGAGGAGCCTGAAGTCACTGTAATTTAATCTTCAGTTTTTCATTAGTTTCGTTTAGATCTAAT
>NW_004797608.1:747991-760297 GCF_000002075.1 Aplysia californica
GTCGTATCTTGAGTGTGACAAAAAAATTGCATCCAAACTGTAGTAAGTCTAGTTACGATACTTTGGTTTCAAATCTCGGTGTCGTATATATCGTAACAATGACATACGACAGTTTGGTTTCCAATTTTCCATCCAAACCGGGCGATTTCTATGTCGTAACTACTACTGTCAGCGTTTCACTCTTGTGTCTGTCGGACTCAATTTTTGCAAGAGATTCTGTATCTCAGGAATGAATTCATTTCGTGGATAGTAAAGGGTTAGTCAGGTGAATGTGAGTTTTTTGTCGAATATAACGCCTATGTGCCTCAGCTCGACCTTTTAGGTAATTAATGTTGTTTTCTGTGGTGGTGTTGTCGACTTTTTTTTTACATGCTGCCTTCTTTTTCTTTACTGCAGCATCTTTACTGAGAGAACCAGATCTTGTTCTTCCGCACTAAGGCCCCGGCTTCGGAGTAATACTCTGACTCCTCCTTGCTGGGGTGGCCGAGTGGTCTAGTGGGGGATTTGGAGGAGTGACGGACTCTGCCCTTCACGGGGTCAGTCCGGGAAGGGGTGTTGGAGATGTCCTCCTCCTTTGGTTAGAGGGGTAGGGGGATGTCTGCTGAAGGGGAAGGGGGAGGTGGAGTAGATGGAGGGGGTGGGAAGAGGGGGGAGGGGACACCTCACACTCCATCAGAGGAATGAGGTGTGAGGTGGAAGAAGAAGAAAAAGAAGAAGAAGGGATAGGAGAGGGAGGAGGGGGAGAAGGGGGGTAGGTGAGAAGAGGGGGTGGAGAAAGAGTCCACCCCATCATCCCTCAGAATCCCATAGCGGTTTGTCAGTGGCACCTGAAAGGTGGGTACTGCAGGGGTAGGAAAACCTTTATGGGTCTCGGTGCAGCAAGTCGCTTGTTGACCGCGGGTTCTGGGGGTTGACAGTGGAAGCACCAGCCGACCTCGTGACTGGCCTGAGTACGCTCGCATATGACCGGCCAGGGACCGGAGTCATTGATGGCGGGCAGACAGCTTTGTGGGCTTTTTTTTTGAAGAGCAGCCATTTTGGGGCTTTGTACTCTTGGATTGCGCGTTCTTGAAATCAAGTCGGGCAATCCTTGCTGAAGGCTGTGTGCTGGCCCTGGCAATTTGAGCTGCAAGGACAAGCCATCACGACTGACCGTGGCCAATTTTCAGACACTAAAAGCAGCGCAGAGGGTTTGGCACATAGGGTCGCACGCCCAAGACCAAGTACGATTCCCGAACGGTGGCTGGAGGGCGACACGAATCGAAAGTTAGAATTATCATATTCGGTTCAAGTGTGGTCTCCCTCCGCCGAAGAGTAATCCGGCGGGCTTCGACCACTTCCTCGCAGTTATCCACAATTTTTGGTTGGAGCAGCCCTTCAGCTCATGGCTGCGGACCACGTCCTTCGACTGGTTAAACTTCTGGTGTCGCTCGGACACACAAGGAACACCACCGAAGATCGAGATCGTCTCAAGTCCAGCCAGTTTTTTATCCGATGCGCACTTGATGAGGAGAGCACCAGAAGACAGTTTCTGGACAATCGTAGGAATGTATCCCAGAACCTGTCGTAGTGCATCTCCTGCTTTAAAATGGTTGAGATCTGTGATCTTTTTCTACGCATCGGTGTGGCGGATGGTCAAGTACAGCTGCCGCGGGAGGTCTCTGAGAGGGGGAGGGCAGAGGCAGCCGTAAAGGTCCTTTTTCCGTTTGGGGTAGGTTTGCTCGGCTCGGCGGTCGCACCTGCTTCCGCGAGCGAGATTTTTTAATACCGTTGAGAGTTGGGGAAGGGTTTTTGTTTAATGAAGGTTCCATGTGAGTGTTTTTATTGGTTCTCCACCATGATCGAGCCCAACAAGGGGACACATTGCTCGGATGACCAGAGCTGTGCCAGGGATACTCCGGAGCTATACTCTCCACGAGAGCGCACAGGACCCTCCTGTCAAGATTGACCCAGGGCTTGAAGTAGTTCCAACTCCCAACCGATCGAGTGGCATGGGCCGTGCCACCCTCCCGTGTAAGAGGAAAACCTGGGTCAAAGAAGTGTGTTGGCGAGTCCGTAGACTAATCTCTCGCCAACCGCCAGGTACCCTGTTTCCCTCCACACGGATCGCACCTCACGGTCAACAAGGCGCCCACTCTGTGGGATGGGTGACCTCTCTTTTTGCTGCACCTGAGGTTAGCGGTGGGAGAAAAGATAGAAAAAGAAAGAAAGGAGGAAGGAGAAAAGGAAGAAGCACCAAAGTCGGTGTCGCATCCGGATCCCAGAGGGTTGAGATCCGTGTGCGACACCTCGTCTTTGAATTGGTTACACCTCCTGCAGACGAAGCAGTGGGTCTATGTATATCCCCCCGACCAACTGATGGTAGAACCTATCATAAATAAGTTCATGCTTACATGCTTTTTATAATATTCTATACGTTCAGAATTTAAGTTTTACTTCTTGTCGAATTTTCAATTTTCAGCTATTTTTTAAACTGAAATCTAATTGAGGTGGAAGCATCACCCTAATGTGTTTGTTTATACTCTGATGAAGCTTCATTCCAAGTATAAGAGATCTGAATTGAAGGGTCTTGTGCGCCCTTGACATAAACTGCATTGAAAACAAGTACGTTTTAATTACGTTCAAGCCTAATCATCTTCATGTTTTAAATGACCCATACCATTAGATCTAATCATTTGTGACTGTTCCACTGCTGAGCGGCATGCATCCCTCTGCATTTTGATTTTCCGTAACAAAGAGGTTCGTTTGTTAGTAGTTCAACTCTGGTAAAGCGTTAAAATAAAGCTGTTGCACCTTTGGAATGTTTATTTTCATTCCTAAAAGTAGTAAATACTTGTAAGTAAGAGAAATATACTGAGATTTGGCAATAAAACTGTCGTATCTGGAGTTGCAATACCCCTGTCTGTCGAAATTTGGAATACAAAAAGTCGTAACTCAAGATACGACACTTTGTCTTCAACATCTGACTGTCGTAACTTGAGTTACTACAGTTTGCTTGCAAGTTTCGATTTGCAGTTTATCGTAACTCATCATTACAGGAAAAGTGGCATAGGCAGCCCCAAGCTCATTAGAAGCACGAGCGTGGACTGTATTTTGAGGCTCACATGCAAAAAATGAAACCGGTATCTCTAACCGTTTGGAAATAAAACAGTTTTTTTCGTCTCCTGAAAAGTAGCAAATTTTAGATAAGACTTTTTGGAATCGTACCCTCGTTATGAGACTCCTTGTGCAAAAGCAGACGAAAGAAATCATAAACCGGAAGTGGTGCATGGACAAAGTATTGGTATTGATTTCTCAAGGTCTACATTGAAATCAACGCTTCCTACACACAACATTTGTTTTGAATCACGTGGACAATGTATAAACACACCTTACACACTATGAAATTCCGTACTTTTTAACGGTTGGGTACTTTTCCACCGTTTGTTGTTGTTGTTTTTTTCAAAATAAAACCCCCCAGATAAATTCAGAAAATAAAGGGGCCGCGGGTATGATAAATTCTTTAATTGCGCTTTCTGCTGTTGCAAGACACGTAAATGTGTGTAGAAGAACCATCTAACTCCTGAACAAACGTTTTAACACCACTAGAACTGTCCAAGGCAAGCCTTGACCAAGCCAACAAAGGGCGATAACTCGACGTCAGAATTTACCCATGTACGAAATCCGTTCCAACTAAAAGCATAGACTGAAAGGTGCTTTGGACTCTATCAAAATACCATTATTAGACTTATAAGATCGTGGATTACGTGATTATCATCCTTTGCGTGGAGACAATCTAACCCTGTTTCTTCGAACAAATCACCAAATTTTGGTACAACATTGGCGATGAAACTAAAGACGATGGTGAAGTGTTCTTTTAAGCATAGGTTAAAGTTTTTAATTCGTGGCATTGATGGAAGAGAAAAAGTGTTTAAAAGAAGAGGATAGAGATTTCCCAAATCCAACGTCCCCCAAGAGGCCCGAATTGGTGGCTGAAATGTGATGGTATGGGGTGGAATTTCTTCTCTTTATCATACACATTTGGTTACTTTTCAAAGCAGCTTGAAAGTACGACGGTATTGAGACGAAATGCTTCGTCACGGTGACTGCCCCACATGGCACAGATGATGAAACGTGCTAACAAGACAACACGAGAACACAAATGGCTACGATCGGTGAAAACTCCTTCCAAACTCATCAAATCGTTGTTCTGGACTTGCCTTCAAGACCAACAAGCCTTATCCCAACAGAACATCTGTAAGATGGCCTTGCCTGGAGGATTAGAAACAGGCCGCACTTCGTATAAACTCTTCAGGAACTGAAGACTGCACTTCACAAGGAATGGCAGGGGATTCCTCAGACAACCATAAGGACATTAATTCAGTCAACAAACAGATGTTTTGTATCTGTAATTCAAGCTGGAAGAGGCCACACGCCATTCTCAGCAAACTTTGATTTGGATATTGCAAGTGTCAGTGTGAATAAAATTTTCTCCCGTCAATAAAGAAAGACATTTGTCAATTCTTTTAATGTCATGTTGGCAGAAAATGAATAAAGATCTCGTGTACCAAATTTCTCTTAGCTATGTTGAATAGTAAACGAGTTTTTGCACTTTTAAGGTGGGTGTGGCAGAACTTTTGCAACTCGGTATATATAGGGGAGAGCGGGGAGGCTTCGTACACTCTTTTACGTTTGGCTCCACTGCTCGCTTCAGGAACAATTTAAACCTAAGAAAAGGTCTCATCATAAGTTTAAGCCATTTGGGCATTAGCACTTGCGATATCAGCTTTGAGCATCGTCACGTTTTACTGTCAGAGTATCGTATCTAAGATACCCTAAGATGTCCGAAACCAACCCACTCTGTGGGAGACATCAGATATACATGAGGGAAACTTCGGTCGAAAAGGGATGACTTCGGACAGTGTGTTTCATGTATTGAATAATATTTTTGAGAAGCAAAACTTCAACACAGCAGACATCTATACTAATTCTATCTTTTGTTTGAGGTGTGAACATGTATTTAACACTCACTGGATGTCGCACAAAACAGAGATCCAAATCTCTCTCTCTCTCTCTCTCTCTCTCTCTCTCTCTCTCTCTCTCTCTCTCTGCATCATCTCCCACATTAATATTTCATCTATGTTAGAGACGCCCAAGATAATAACATTTATAGTCTCTCCAAATTGACCTCAATTAAGAACTCAGGCTTGCAAAACTGTGCGAAATCGGTGAAACGCAAAAGTGTTCGCGCGTATATTGAAGTATATCAACATTGGCGGAATGGACATGTATTGGCTATCAAATGAAAAGAGAATGCTATTGTCTTTGCAATGAACAGCATCTTCTGATGATATTTTCAAACAGATAAGTTACAAATACCACACAAAACCTGGACTTAACATAACATGACAATGTGTTCTTTAGTATTCATTTTGCGTTTGTTTTGGAGCTAACTGTTTCGTCGAGCACGAAACCCTTTATGCACATGGACTGTGTTAGTTTAGATTTTAAACATAATCATTTGTCTTTGAGAAACAGAGGCCACGAAGCTGCCAAGTTTTTAGGTGGTCCAGGGTGGAATGAACAGAATCTCCTCGTGAGAATTACAGGACGTCTTGGGTTAGTAGCCTACATCGCGCAAGTGCGAGAACGCCATGTCTTACCCTTATTTTCGTCATTCTGTAGTTCAAGCATAGCAAAGAGCCTTCTCACAAGGCCAATGCCACTAGATAACTCTTGGAACACCAAATCGAATCAACGTTGGAGTGGTCACCAGTAAATAACCCCGATGCCCTCCCTGTTGAATCGCTTCGCGTCAATCAGTCTGTGTGTAACACACTGTTTGACTAATATTAGTTGTCCATGATGGGTCTCACTACATGGATTCGTGTAGAAATTATGGAGTGTGAGGTGAGGAAGAGGAAATGGACGCTTGTCAACATCTATGTGGGCAATGACAGTGCCAGGATAGAGGAAGATTGGGACTTCCTGGAGGAGCTCAGCCAACTGAGTGAAAGGGTGATGATCGTGGGGGACTTCAACGCCAGGAGTGTCACATGGGGAAATGTACAAAATAATATTCAAGGAAAGGCGCTGGAGAAGGCTATGATAGAGAGCAGTTTTTCCATCCTCAACGGAATACACATGACAAAGGTCGCACAGCGCCAAGGAGAGGATGATTCAAACATAGATTTGGCATTGATTACAGCAGATTCGGAGGTCCTTGCTAAATGGCAGGCTCTGACAGACCATGGAAACGACCATCTGCCTTGTTCCGTAATGATCAATTGCCACGAGGGGAATGATGAAAATTGAAAGATGAAAAAAGCCATTCAGATATGGAAATGACAGTGGCTCTACTGTACTGCAAAAAAAAAAAGAAAGGCTGGGGCATCACGCGCAACTAAATCCAACTTTGTCCAGCCGCCTTATTGGAATCCTGTGCTTGAAGAGCTGTGGCTACAGAAGAGAAGGTCAACAAGAGCATGGCATAAGGCGAGTAAATCAGATAAGGTATCAGACGAGGAGAAGAGCGAATGAAAAGAGACGGGCGGCTTTTCAGGGAAAGTGCAAATGAGGCCAAGCAGGAACGGTGGGAGCAGTACGTGACCGAGGTGTCATCAGAGAAGGCACTACACAGGTTCTGGAAATTGCACAGAAAAATGAAGGGATTAAGGACTGACACTGGCTCTCTGTCTGCTAAAGATGAGAACGATAGACTACTGGAGACAGATGAAGCAAAAGGCCGGGCTTTCCTTGAGAGGTACATCAAGCAGACTCACCAAGGCAACATGGAGGAGCGCGATAACATCAGGGCAATTATGAAAACCCCTGTGCCAGAGGTGCTGTATGGAGAGGGTGTCACAATACAGGAAGTGACGCGGGTAATAAGCGGAACGATGGATAGTGCAGCAGGGCCTGATGGGGTGAGATACAGCCATTTTAAGGATGCAGATGAAGAAGATCTACAGGGTATGGTGGAGGACTTCAACGAGAGTTTGGCGAAAGGCAAGATCCCAGAGGAGTGGCTACACAGCTACCTCATGCCTCTTCCAAAACCAGGCAAAGACCATTCCAACATCAAGGGATACAGAATCATCACCATGCAGAACACGTATGGAAAGATCCTGGAAAAGATTGTGGCCAAAAGACTGGTAAATTACCTAGAGAGGAAAAAGCTCCTTCCAGACGGCCTTGGAAGCTACAGACCAGGGATAGACACCTGCACAAACAGGGCAGTATTAGTCTTTGATGCATTTGAAGGTTCCAGAGAAAGGAGGAGACAGCAATGGCTGCAATAGACCTAGAGGATGCTTACAACCGAGTTGATTACGGCAAGCTCAAGGATCTCCTGATGGAAATGGATGTTGACCCCTGGTTGGTACAATGGACCCCTGAGGCTCTGTTTGAGAGGAAGGTGGCGCTGAGAAGTGGGCGATTGATGTCACACCCAGTAGTGATTGTCTCAGGACTGCCACAAGGGTCAGCCTTATCACCGATTCTGTTCAACATAAACACGTCCAAAATTGCCAGGATATAGGTAAGTGGAGCAGGAAGAATCCTAACATTTGCAGATGATGCGATGGTCTAAGGAAAAGGTCGTGATAGGCTAGCGGTTAGACGGATGCTACAGGACAGGCTGAGCAAGGTCGCAGATTGATGTGAGGAATACAATTCGGTCATCAATCCAGACAAAGCACTGGTCATCTGGTGCTCACTGAACAACCGTATTGTGAAAGATCCTGCCACTCCACTTGAGATTTGACCACTTTCTCATAGACAGACAGCATGAGTTGAAGTACCTGGGAATCACTCCGGACAGGACACTTTCTTTCCGAAAACATATTGACAATGTTCTGTCAGGGTTCAGAAGGGCATCAATGTAGTGAAGACCTTGGCTTCCGCGGGAATTCGGCAGAGAGTTCTTTTTCTCCTGATGTAGCTGGTTGTTCTGTCAGTCATAGACTATGGTCTGGGTATCCTCTCCCTGTCCAAGGCTCAGATAGACAGGTTGGAGAGAGTACATAATGCAGCTATGAGGGTTGTTCTGGGTCGCACAAAGGACACCCATATTGTCTGTATGAGATACATCCTTAACCTGGCCAGCATCAAAGTGAGGCATGAGGTGGCATAGGCAAAGCTGTACTTGAATGTTTTGGGAGACCCGAGGCACCCTTTGCATGACAACCTAAGCAGCATCAAAGGAAACATGATCAAACGGGGCAGTTCATGGATGGCAGAAGCCGAAGACACCTTGAGAACAGTTTGTGACATCGATGAAATATGCTGTGGAAAGGAATGGTTTGAACTGAGCCCCGATTGCAGAAGCCTAGCCAACGTTCACATCACTATGGGTGGTGAAAGACGGGAATGTGCTGCTGTCATTAACGACAATGACATACGACAATTAATTGAGGAGCATTCCAAGCCAGAGGACCCAGTGATCTATACGGATGGATCGGTCAAGAAGAGAGATAGAGAAGTGGGTGGGGTTTTGTGGTGTACTAAGAGAACAAAAAGGTTCACAGCATGTCAGGGGCCATAGGAAGAACAACTTCAACCATGACAATGGAGATTGAGGCTGTAACAAGAGCGCTAGGATGGCTTCAAAATACAAGACCAAGAACTACCCATCTCATTATTGTCACAGACTCCCAGAGCATCCTGCGAAGGGTTGAAAAAGGCTTCTTCGAAGTGAATGGGTAAACCCAATACAACACTCATCACTTAGAGCCATCACGTGGGTATTCTGTCCTGTGCACTCTGGAGTGAAGGGCAATGAGGAGGCTGATAGGCTGGCAGGCAGTGCCGTGGTTGATGGTGAGGTGAAATTTGACACAGAAGAAGTGTTGAGGACCCTGGAGGAAATGTTGCTGGATGAGAAAGATAGGGAGACAGCAGAAAACCACGTGATCATTAGGATGCGGGAAATGCGGATA
This sequence comes from Aplysia californica, assembly GCF_000002075.1. Lineage (NCBI taxonomy): Eukaryota > Metazoa > Mollusca > Gastropoda > Aplysiida > Aplysiidae > Aplysia > Aplysia californica. The sequence continues at coordinate 756,910 of NW_004797608.1, forward strand.
GAGAGGGGAGAAGAAAGAAAGGAACGATTATCTGGAAAGGAAAGACGTCGCCATAATCAGACAGCCACCGGAACAATCAGTATGGATACAAAATGTACCTTGCGGGCTTTAGTGCTGGGGGAACTGACGTCGTTGCCAAGGACAGGTAATATAGTAATCCCCGATGTAAATCCTACAGGTATGTGAAAAGTGAAGTACCATGAAACAGCACCTTCAGAAACACGACTTTGCCCCCAATTCAGACCGTTTCCTTGCAACCCTCAGTGACAATAGGAATAAAATGTCAGCAAATTAAGTCCAAAATCTAATAGAGTCGATGTCCAAAGGGCTCCTCTTCGACACAGAACCAATGGCTCATATGTAAAATAATAATGAGCACATTTAAGGATAAGTCCAAGTTTTGCATTGCATTTGCGATTGCTCTGTTTTCCGTTTGGTTTGAAACCATCGTGATAAAATATCAAAACAGAATATTGTTTATTGCAATACAAAAGTCTCCTATCATTGGATATGTAATGTATGTCCATTCTATCAATACTGATGCTCATCAATACACGCGCAAAAACAATTTTACGTGTCTTTGATTTCGCATAATTTTGTCGAGCTTGATTTTTTACAGTCAATTTAGAGTGACCACATCTCGGGAGTCTCTTAATATAGATGAATTACTATGTGTCAGATGATGAGGAATTTATTTAGCTTTAAATTGGTATCCTGCATGAGTAGGTTATGAGAGGCTTTAATCAATGATTACGTTTTCAAGTTTCTCTTGGACGCCACTGTATATATATGCACCAGCCCGCTTTTATGCACCTATGTGCGTGTTAACTTGATATCACCCTTTATCATTGTAAAACAGAGCTCTGTTATGCCTCATGCCTCTAACATCAAGCTACTTTTTGGAGTGATGAACAGTGGTAAAAAGTATTCTTTTCCCGTTAGTTTCCGAGTCTGCCAAGGTCTGGATTTGGTGAGAGCACAGTATTTTTGTAGGTGCTCCATTTGCTAAGCTATTTTTGCTGTTTTTCTCCGAGTGCTGCCCTCTGGTTCGAATCCAGGTAGTTGTGTTCTTGAACATGGGCTGTTTGGGAACGGGGGTGAAGGCTTCCCATCACGTCCTGACGAAGAAAGATTTAACATCGGAGGTCCGCCATCTCAAATGAACTGACAGTCAAAGTGTTCCACGAGGCGTACAGCAACCAAATCAAATAGCTAAGGGAAAACAAAGTCTATAGATTCATTCATTCATTCATCCAGAGCCAGATCTGCGACAGACATCGGCGATCATGATTCTCCTCTCCATCCATTCCTTTGCTCGGATGCTCTCAAAAAGTCACGTTACCCAGATAGTTCCCCGTTACCCATATGTTTAGGTTCCCTAAGCCGGTTGCTCTGAGCCTACCCCTGCCTCGCTTGCCCTAAAATAGCCTAGATATTTAAACTGTTGGGCTTGTTTGATCTTTTCACCTGTGCTAAAGAGACTACAAATAGGATTTGCTGCTTTTTGGGATATTACCATGCATTCTGTTTTCTTTACATTCAACAACAATCCTTTACGTTCACTTTGTGTTACAACAGTATCTAGAAGCGATTGAAGGTCATTTTATTAGTCTGCTATTAAAACTGTGGTATCGGAAAATCTGATGTTATTAATATTTCCACCATTCACTTTGAGACCTGAACATTCTTCTACGTTCTGCAGGTTTAAAAAAATAAATCAGAATTTTATTTTTGAAAAGAACTTTGAGTGTTGCACTATGGTGAGCTTTGGAAGATGAAATTCAAACGCACTGGAGACTTCAATGCCCACGAAACATTCAAGGTTGCCACTTAAAGGCAAACTTATAGGAGCTTTTGGAATTCTTTGTTGAGCCTCACATCGGAGGGGGAATAACTGGGATCATTCTACAATAGCCAAATCTTCCATAGGTGGATAGATGAAAGAATTACTTTCCTGTTAGATTTTCGTAGGGAAGACTCTCAAAGTCACCCTTTCTTCGTCTTTCTCTGACACCAGTTCCCAACTAAGTGGACACACGTCCCAATAATCCCAAGTTCAATGACAAAGGTTCCATGGGAAAGGCTTCACTTTCGACCCAGAACTCAGAAAGCCAGTCTTTTCCGAAAGATTTTGTTCATAGTCTATGTTTTTGGTATGATTATCATGTCCGCCATGACATACGATATAAATAATGACAAACATCGGGTAAAAACAACTTTGAAATGTTATCAAATACTCCGAGATGGGTTTTTTCCGAGGATTATGAAAAAAATTGTGCAATCGTAAACGAGTGTGTCCAAAACGCACTGTTGTCTTCACATCGTTTTAAATAGAGTCTTTCCAAGTGGATTTCTTCACATTGTATATAGCTTCTGCACGACGCAAAGACAATGAGTCATTGACGAGTATACGCCTTGCGAGTTTCATCTTTCTGAGAATCTAAAGGCTCTTTTTCTTTTCATGGCTCTATATTTCCTTGACATGGTTCAGTCTGGGAAGTACAATAACACACGTATATTCTACGTTTTTAGAATTCAAATTTCATAGAAACTGATTCGAACTATTCTTACATTAGTTTCAGTAGACGTCTGACTGTGTACGAGGTCACCCCCTCCCCCCCTCACCCCGGTGCGAAGTCTCCCTACATAAGGATAAGGGTAGTGTTGGAAACATATTCATGAAACAGACAACTTGAAAGCTTGGTGGTTTAATTTTATAAATCTGACAAGAAACAGACACCCTAAAGCACAGATAGATCTACATTGTTTCGTGAAAAGACTAGTGCACTATTAGGACTTGAAAACCTTACAAACTGAGGCGCGAAAAGGTAGATACACTCTTGTAAAAATCATAATTTTTTTTTACAGGAGATGCAAAACTTTCGCGCAGTGACGTGACAAAAAACACAGCAAGCTAAACCTTAAATGACCCATTATGCGATCTAGTGACAAAATGTGTAAAATCAAAAGCTCAGCTAGAATTGGCGTGTCCGAGGCCTCCCTGCTCTCCCCTAATAATGGTTCTACCACCACGAACACACTTCCATGAAAACTGCAGAATAACAAAAGCTTCATGAAGTACATGTCACCATATTATATTATTATCAAAATTCTATTTCAGTGCGTTGGGGCAGACATCCAACCAATATGACGGCCGACTTTCTTTTGGCAATTCGTAAGTCATACCACCACGTTAGCGCACTCTGTCGGTTTTCCAACGTCTGTGAGCAATCAAGTAACGGAGTGCATGCTTTTAGTTGTTCATTTTTAAATTTGGTTTTCTTTTCGTCTTATTCTAAAATTCGAGAGAAGAGCTTCGACTTCTCGGAGTCATTGGAGAGGCCCCCTCTCTTCCTCTCTCTCTCGCTCTCTCTCTCTCTCTCTCTCT